>NW_027112464.1:46337-53563 GCF_000696795.3 Halyomorpha halys | reverse complement strand
ATAATATATAAAAAATCTCTCTTGAAATATATACAAACAAAAGAATAAACAAAATGAACATAATCTAACTATCTGTATGAAAAATAAATAAATAAAATAACATAATGATAAAATAATATAGTCTCTAGTCATATTTACACTCAAGTTATATTCTTACAAGTTATATTCTCTAAAAACAATTATTTTAACAAGTTAATAATTTAAAATAACAATACAGTATTTATGTGTGTGCAAAGTAATGGTAAAAAATGTGCTATGGTACTAATCCCTCAAATATTAATTAACTGAGATATTTCTAGTTGTTGTTGTTGTCTGGGACTTTAGGGCGATATTAGGGAGATATTTCTAGTGTAGCCCGTCGTGCATAAGTTACTAAGAGCTCATTTCACTATACTTGGTGCAGATTTCCCAGAAGTGAAAGGTATCTTCCTTTCAATTATCGATATTATCGTGTATCCACCGTTTCACAGTTGAATTGAGTAGTTTCGCCCAACACCGGAAAATCCCACGCATCAATACCAAATCCAAATTTGTTTAAATGTTGCTTTACTGTTTCGACTTTTTTTTTCTTTTTTTTCTGACCTCCTAAAAAAATAACAATAAACAAATTATAATATATACGAGTGAAAAGGTATGTACATATGTTAGTAAGTAATAACATCTTAATCCCAAAAGGCTTTTTAAAAACGTTAAAAATTATTAATTTTTCATTGGAAGCTATATCTTTAAAACTACCAAAAACAATAGGAAATCTAAGAGAACATCATTTAAAGTAGATTAAATTTGCTAAACTGTAAGTCCTAATAGAGCTGTGGGAGAGGCCCGCGTTCTTGTAGGCAGTGTACTGCCACAACAATAATAATAAAACTCTTTTTGCCAGCAGATTAAATGAAATTGCTTAAATAGCCAAGTGTTCGATATAAAACAATATTACTGTCAGGCTAGTTTCCAGGGTGATAGGTAATACTGTCCTGAAAGTCACTGTTTATTTTGACATAGGTGAACTCAAATCTTTTATATATATTCCATATATAGGTAAGTGGAAGTAAAAATTATAATAATTTATTTTTTATAAAACTTTAAGTAATAAATTAGGAACTAACATTACAAGCTCACAATTTTTTTTGTAAAACTTTTCGTTAATCTACCCAAGTTCACATTAATTCCAAAGAGATCATCTGTTCAAACGCTTTTACTATAAATTTAGAGCATTGAATTTAGATATAAATGTAGAGAAAGTTCCTCACATAGTGTCTTTTAACTGAGACGTAGATTTATCAGGTAGAGATTTATCAGTAGTGAGCGATTTTTCCAATAGGTTGGTATAGTGAGAGTTTTCCGCCTTTCAACCACTATGCGGCGCTAGTAGTATCACCCAGCCCCTATCATTTATCAGCTAGCACCTTTTACAATTCAGGGACCTATTTCAAGCCTAAATATTTAGGTATCGATTAGGTATATGATTACAAAATTATCGATTACTAGTAAGAGCTCAAGAGGAATTCATTATTAATAATTATTTCTTTCAAATAATCGATTACTTGAATGAAATTAAATATTAAAAATTAACAGTTAAGAATAAAAATTGAAGACTTTGAAGGAGGAATAGAAAATTGACGGCTGGTCCTGAAGACACGAAAAATTTACCTTTTATTGCTTTTTTATTTATTTGTTGGTATTTATAACATTATCGACATAAAAAATACACCTAGTAAACTTGATGTTAGATTATAATGGTATGATACAGGCATGTAGAGAAACTACTGACTGTTAGCACTCCAATAACATAAGAAGGTCTTGAGGCCATCTAATTTTCAGACGCCTAGGAGGATTTTCAGGAATAAATGAGGAAGCAAGGTTGGAAACTAGTGTTTTTGGGAGATCAAGGACTTTTTTGAGTTTGTTTAATTAAAATAAAATGTACTTTTTTTCCTTTCAATAAATAGTTCAATTTTAACTAAGAATATACAAGTTGTTTAAACCGGGTACCCTGATTGTGTGCAGAAATTTTGTTTATATTAGTGTATAACAAGGGGGTTGTTAAGGTTGTCATGGTGAAATAAAAGCACTAGCGATATATGTTTGGACGAGTGGGCTTGGTTTTGTGAAGGTGACTGTTTGGTTTTTGGACACGTCACGATGGTTCAATATGAACTGGTGATGAGGACCTGTGTCTTGACTGTGTGTATCGAAATATCACCTTATAAGAGATGTTATTGTTAATGTTTTGTTTTGCTAAATCATAGTGTCTTATTTCGATGGGTGGTCATAAACAATAGAAGTGGGGATATAGCGCAGTGCGTGACAACGTTTCTTCAGCACGTCCTGGATAGGAGAGTAGTGGCAGGGGTCATCTTCATTCTTCTGGGGAAGGTGAGACGGTGACCGAAAAGGAGATATCGGACAACCTTGTGTTCTGCCAGGAGTACACCTATGGAGTACATGGGGATCAAACTAAACTTTATTTTATTTTACAGTCCTCTCTTGTATAATAATGTAAATTTAGTTAATAAGGTTAAGCTAGGGCATTAAAGTTAAGGTTAAGTCAACCTATAAGTTTTGTTTGTTTTATTTTTTTTTAATTTATAAGAATTCTTTTTTTTTTGTTCATTCTGTATACAGATATTTCTACTTATTATTAAATTGTTGTACATATAGTTTTGCTCTTCTTTCTTATGCATATACACTGCTTTCAACTTGGTATTTTTAATAATGTCCTCTTAGGTTTTCTAATTTTGTTGGTAGTTTTAAAGATAAAGAGCTTCCATTGAAAAATTAATAATTTTTAACGTTTTTAAAAAGCCGCCATTTTTTATTCCCCCTACCTATACTTGGCAGACTCATCAATTTTGACTAATAATTGTACATAGCTTTCATTAAAGTAATCAAAAATTGTGGTGAAATAACTGATTTTTTTCTTCTCTTGGGCTCTTGTACTATTCGTCTAGGTAAGCTAGTTGGCAAAATGATATAAATGAAGGCTTGCAAGCCGCGAAAGATAATTCAAGATGGTTTCGCCCCTGCTTTATACAAAATCACAAAAAGCACCAAAAAATTCGGATTATGTAAATCTGACACAAGGGATACATTTATTGTAATTAAAAAGAAAATATAAAGTATTTAAAGTTCTCGCTCCCTGAAATTTATCTTATTTTAATCCACAAAAGCCTAAAATTGTAAATTTATTTTGGCAAAAATACAATTTTTAGTCGAATATTTAAATCCTAAAAACTACCAAGAACATTTCATAGCACATTACATAAAGATGAATAAATTTTGTAAAATATGCCTGCTAATAGAGCTCTAATATATCGCAACATTGTTCCAAATAACAAAGAATCAATATTTTTTTTTGGTAAATATCGTTAAAGTTACTCCTCTTAAAAAATATTAATATAAACTACTATATAGTGCATTAAACTATCTTTAAAAAAATTAAAAATTGTGCCATATTTCCTGGCATTCATATTATACATACATTAGTCACAGCAGTATATCAGTTAAAAAAAATAAATAGATTAAAAAACAAAACAACATATATAGATTTAAAAAACAAAACGTTAGTTAAAAGCAATAATTAAATGAATGAATAAGTTAAAACACAAATAAACAGATTAAAAGCTAAAAAATATATATATATAAAACATCTAATAGTTCCTGAGAAATAATAATTCATAAACATTACTTACTCTTATGTTCTTCATTTACTACATAATATTTTTTTATCATTTATTTTATATAACTCTCGTCTCTTATTTGCTACTTTATATTCTATTAGTGTGAGTAGCTATCTACTTAATTTATTGCTATTTATATTTTCAAGTTTTATTATTATTTTTATTTCTTTGAATTAAGGTTGATGAAGGCCTGACAGGTCGAAACTCGGCATAAATAAATATTTTTTTATATATATGTATATATAGTTGACCGTAAAAATTTAAATATAAGAAGGTAGTCAGGGTTGCGGTCAAAAAAAGAACAAATAGTTTATAACTATTTTAATGTCCGACGTTTCGCCCCACTTTGCAGGGCTTCATCATGGCGGTTCAAAGCGAAAGGTTGAACAGAACCTAGAAAGAAGAAAGATTGAACTTCTGTTCATAAATTCAAAAAACTTCTTCTCACAACCCTGACCATCTTCTTATATATAAATAATTTTTGTTTACTTGAGTATCTTTGCTAACTTCACCCCTGATCATCATCTCTTATTTATTTGTAGATTATTCGTATCTGGTTAAATCATATTTCCACTTTACATCTCCCTTCCGCACCATTCTTCAATATAATCAGCATGTAAGGACGAAACTATGTAATGAAAATAGCAAGGACCACGCCCAAGCTAACCTCAAAGGGCAAATGTTTGGTTTCGGCCCTTTGTGTGCCCACCACTAACACGGACTGACTAATAACCCCCTGATGAGCGAATGGTGCTTTTAATCACGTGGTCAATGGAGTCTCATCTCGCTATTTAGTAGATACATATCTCACTCGGCTTTAATATATGTATATAATCTCTTCAGAATTCAGTATAACTAACATCTCTTGAATAAGTATCATAATTTATTTGTATACAGCCGGAATGATATTCATATATGACTGAAAATTATTGCCGAACACTTACTAAGAAAATATATTACCACACAACTTTCAATTGCTTTCTCTACTTTGAGTTGAAATTAATCCTCACTCGTTTCTAACACAAATTCCTTCCCGTGGGAGTGGGAAGCTCAGAGGTAAAACACTGTGCTACAAACTTCAAGGACCTGAATTCGAATCCGACTGTGGCAAATAATTACTTAATGTTTCACTGACGTGAGTCAGCCCTGTGGGTTTCAGGAGCTCTCCGGAATCCACCCTGCCTCCATAGATTAGGTACCATTTTATAATCTGGCGATCTTAGCACAGCAGTTGTTCTAGTAAAATTACTTCCGTACAAATTACTGCACCCGGTCATGGGTTGTAGCGGTATAGATTTAATTTTTTTTTTTTTAATATTTCTTCCCGGCCGACACAACCCACTAAAAACTCCTTTTATTTAATTTTTTATTTTCAAATCCTCTTAATTGATATATAATTACAATTACAAATATATGATACTAAAAACATTTAGCAACGGTCTAATATCATTTTTGAAATATTTACTTAACCAGGAAGAAGAAACTTAAGACGTAGCTAATTTAAAAACTGACTTAGGGAGAATTAGGCAACATTATGTGGACATAATATTGCGCTGAAATTTGGATAGATAGCATAAGAAAACAAAGTACTATTTTGAATATGATATATAAATATAATAAAAACTAATATTTTAATATTTTTCATAATAATATTTTTTTTTTTTCAAAGCCCCTATTTGAAATAAAGTTTTGTGTTTAACAGAGTCTGTGTTGTGGTGTTTTCGTTTTTATCTAAAACGTTGTTACATATTAAAACATGAATGTAGTTAATGAGTATTGACTTTATTTGACAATTTTGAGTTATGTGTGTGATAAAAAATAGTTTCAATCGTAAACAACTTTTTCGACACGAAATAGAAAAAATCAGGACCTACATATAGTTTAGAATATATATAAAAATAATTACATGTATTTCCTAAGTACATCGCGCGGGGCCTTAGACATCTACGGTCTAGCCAATGTTTAATTAATTAATTAATTAATAAAAAATAAAATAAAAATTGTTGCAACTAAGATGACACATGTCCACAAGATAATTATTAACTTAAGGAAAAAAATAAAAATAATAACTAGAAAATTTGGCTTAATCTCAAAAAGTTTTAGATTTGTAAATGGTTATAAATTACTGAACTGGATGTACATATTGTTAAATATTAAAATACTTGTAAATAATTGTGTACAAATTGTTTATTGTTGTTTTAGTATAATATAAAATTTGTTATAAACATAATTATTTTAGAACTTGATAATGGAAAAAAAAACCTAAATCTGGTTCGGATGACATAATAAACAAAGTTTTATCAAAACCTCTTTGGAACTTAGGTTGTAAGATTACAACTGACATATTTGTATTTACAGTTACAATTTTATTTATCGTTGTGGCGCACGAAAGCCTTTTATAGGGCGCATTATAGTTGAACATGTAATAAAAATAGTTTAAACGATCTACAGCAGTACGATCTAAATCAAAATTAAATTTAAACGCAATATATAATTTATAATAATAAAAAAAAAAAAGAAAAGCTGTTGATTTTATATATTTTTAGTTTATTACTCGATGAAGGGCAAAAAAGACAACCTTTCGTGTTCGGATGAAATAATGAATAACGAAGAAATAAAGAAGGATATGAATTCCTAAAAGAGGAAAAGAATTAAGTTAAAATTTTAACTTATGTTATAAGATAAGCGACAAAAGCACATAATATCTCTTTCATAATGGGATAATATAAAAATGCCAATCATATCACAAGATCTAAATACGGACATAGTTAAAGTCGCAGCGAGTTAAAAAAAATATACACCAATTCGTCTGATTTTACAACTCCGATTAGCGGTTTATTTTACAACCTCATGAAAAAGCAACTATATCTCCAAAAGGCAAAGATCCAATCTCGGAAACATTTGCATCGTCATAACGGGCTATGAAACTCCATCAAAGCCCATGTCGAACAAACTAGTATCTACATATTTGTATATAAATACAAATGTACATATATTTGTGAGCTGGTGACAAACCTTTTAGTTTAGCTGACTATTTGATACAATATAAACAAACATACACCAAATTTCGTCACTATTTTCTTTATCAACGTGTTGTTAGCGATGGCGAATGAGGCTGTCTAATATATTAATAATGTTAAAGCCACCTCAAATCGACTATGTCTTTTTGTTGGAGGCATTAAAAATGAAAAAAAAACAAACTGGCTCATATTAAACATTTATTTGGTTCCATTTATACATGGTAAACAAAAAAACTAAAAACTGACATAAACAAAATATACAAGTAAAAATAAAATAGTCAGATAAATTATGAAATTTTGAAAATTAAAATAAAATAAACTAATTTACAAATAAACAAATAATATGTAAAATAAATACTGGTCGACGGTTAATCCACAAGGTCAGAGGAAGATATTTTGCTTGTCGAGATGTGCAGGTAGAAGCTCCATTGGTAAATACTCCGCTGCAACTCTCAAACTGGTCCAAAGTTGGTGCAATGGCTTACAAACAGTCGATGTCCCAAAAGCTAAGATGGCTACACTGGCACTC
>NW_027112464.1:25914-45297 GCF_000696795.3 Halyomorpha halys | reverse complement strand
TAAAATAAATAAATATGGTTTTGTTTATTTATGTTCTTCTTTGCTGACCGCACCCCCCGACAAACTTCTTCAAGTATATAACTATATAACTATAACTATAAAACTAAATACCAACAATACTATTTACAATTATTTACAACGTAATTATATTATGGCGTTAACAAATAATATGCTAAAATAATTGTTTGCACTATATTGAAAAAAAAAAATATCTGAACTACAGAATACAGATATTAATTATTAATTACAAAATTATTGTGAAATTCTGTTTGATAGACAGGGAGTATCCCACATATTTTATAAAAAAATATACCTTAACCTAATAATAAATAAACCTTTGTTTATGAAAAGTGGGTTCTTCAATATCCGATAGAATGCCCCTCTTAAATTTACTTGTGTGGAATTCGGTCCAAGGGACGATAATAACCTCCTCTCTCTGACCCTCCTAACTAGCTTTCAACATGATATATATTTATTTAATATTTTATTAATTAATTATCTAGCTTCCTCAATTTTTAAATGATCTTTAAACTAGTTAAAGATCAGATCAAACATTTCCTATTGAAATAGATCATAGAATAAAAAACGGGGGAAAGAGTTATACTGTACCCGCAATACTTAATTTTTATAAGATAAAACGCTGCCGCGTTCACTTAGAAGTGAACAGGAGGCTACAGAAATCGACAGATGGGTATTCAATTTAACAATAGAAAATGGTTATTAATACTATTAGACATTAATTCATAGATAAATAAGGAGTGTTAAGGCACAAAGTAAGGCGCTTTGCTACGGACTCCAAGGATCTGGGTTCGAATCTAGCTGTAACAGATAATTATTTATTCCGTTACTCTAACCATGACTCAACCCTAGTGGTTCGGGAGCCCTCTACGATCTACTCAGCCAATATAAAGTGAGTTGATACCCATAATTGGTATCACGTGATCTGACGAGGGAAAATAATCACTAATAAATCATTCCCTTGCACAAGAACTACTAACCCTTCGTGGGTTGTAGTGGTTCATATTATGATTATAAATATCCTCTATAGGGTTGACTCACCGATACAGTAATAGAATAAATAATTATCATCCACAGCCGGATTCAAACCGGGCTCGTTCTAGTTAGTACAGCACCTTACTCACTAATCTATCCCCTTATTCTATTATAAGGACAATAAATAGTATATCATATAATAATAACCCTTTCGAGTAGTTTTTTAAACATGTATTAGAAAGAAGTTAGCTATCAAATTATTTCAGTTTGCTATAACTTTGTTTAAATATTGAATAAATTGTTTCAAAAATCAAGTTGAATGATTGCTTTTGTCATTTGCGATATAGATTAATTTTTTTTTAATTAATAAACTTAAAAATTAAAAATTATTATTAAAATTAAAAATAAAAATTAAAAATCTGGCGTTCGATCATGATTTTGACCAAATAACCACCAATTTAAAATTATTGGGTCCTAAAATAAGAGCATAGCTTTTTTCAATATTTCAATTTAATCCTCTCTGTGTTTATAAAATCATGTTTATTTCGTCAATAATATTTAAATATTCTAAAAAAATATTAGATGTTTTTATGCATCAGTTTAAAACGAGATTCCTTATCTTTAAGTGGCATTTTGCATGCTCAAAATGGAAGAGAAAAAAATTAATTTTCGTCATTTAAAGATTTTTTATTTCCGAAAAGGAAAATCCGCTGCACAGACCTAAAAATTTTGCCTTAGGAGAAAGCACCGTCCGTAATATGGTCTGCCGTTTCAGCTCCAGAAATTTTGACTTGGAAGACGCAAAGCGCTCGGGTCGTCTTTCGACTGTTGATGATGACGAAATTCAAGCATTGGTCATAGACAACCCTCACTCTACGACACGGGATATCGCAGAAACGCTAAACATATCTCATGCAAGTGTCTCAAATCATTTGTGTCTCATAATCGCAAAGGCATAGTTTTCTATCAAATTGAGAAATTATTGGAGTTTGGGTGGGATGTGATCCTCCACCCACCCTATTCACCAGACCTTGCCCCCACAGATTTCACTTATTTCGGGCCCTTCAAAACTCTCTTAATGGGAAACCCTTTAATTCGCTCGAGGACTGCAAAACGCACATAGAGGAGTTCATTGCACAAAAATCTGAGAAGTTCTAGGAAGACGGAATTTAAAAATTACCTGAAAGATGGCAACATGTAAACGCTACGAACTTATTTCACAACCTAATACTTGCCTACAAAGTACTGCACCCCTTGATGTATTATTGCAGTACAGATTTTATTTTATTCTTTTGTAATAAATAAATAAATATATTGTAAGTAATGTTTCTATGTAATTAGAGTTAGTTAAACCATTTCATTAATCTTAATATGCCTTTTGGTATATGATAATTATTTAAGAAAATAATAATTTAATAATATATGAATAATAAAATCGCGAAACGTTTCAAAATTGTTTATTCTTGTCTGAACCTATATATATAGACACACATAAATTATTTATATTCCATTATTCTTCTTTAGAAAATGGATACTTAAATATATAATTTACCTCGTATGTATACTGTGATGTAAAGTGTAATGTGTACATATTACGTACTGGGCCTACATGGAGAAGTCCACAACCTTTCGTGTCAAAGGCTGAGCGGAGACTGAAGCACAGCCAGTGTTGCCAGACTGCTCCAACCAAACTCACCCCCTCGACTTAAAATCCCACTTAGGAACAATAAAGTCAGACTTATAATTAAATTTAAATTAAAATATTTTAGAGAAAAGAGCTTGAGGATAATTGCGTTTTTAGAGGAAAATACTTTTTTTTTTTTTTAACGTAAAGAGTGGGACAGAGACAAATGTACTTTCTTCCCCTATTTTGTAAAGTTCTCGAGAAACAGGTTATAATGACTTTTGCCATTTGAAATAGTTAATATCTATCACACATGTGTGCGATGTGTGAAAAACGAGCCATCAATTTTATCCTATATCACAATCCTCGAAGAATGATGTTAAAATTGATAACCTATTGTTACGATTGCCATGGTGAAATAAAAACACTGGCGATATCTACGTAGACAAGGGGTGTTTCGGTTGTCATGGTTAAAACAAAACACGAGCGATATTTTCTGACGAGTGGGTTTTGTTTTTGTGAAGGTGACAGTTTGATTTTGAACACCTATGTTCAGACGAGTGGGTTTTGGTTTTGTAAAGGTGACAGTTTGATTTTTGAACATTTTACGATTGTTCAATGTGAAGTAATAGTTTAAAGGCCCTCTGTCTTTACTGTTTGAACCATAATAGTACCATCTGAGAAATGTCATCGTATGTGTTTTGTTTTTTTCAAACTAATGGTGTTCTACTACATTGGACGGTGATTAACACTAGAAGTGGGGATATAGTACAGTGACGTTTCTTCAACATGTCCTGAATAGGAGAGTTGTAGCAGGTGCCATCCTAAAACTTGTGGGGAAGGTGAGATGGAAAGGAAATTTCGGACAGTCTTATGTTCTGCCAGGAGTCCACCCAAGGACTACGTGGATTTTGAACTAAATTTTATTTTGTTTTTGAAGTTCCACTCCCAGTTGCCGACAGTTAAAGGAGCAGTGACCTACAACCTGGGAAACCCAACCTCATCCTGAAGACTGAAGCCCATACTGCTGCAGGACATTCTTTTATAATTTTTTAATAATTATAAAATTAATTGATAATCACACTAGCTCTATTTACTTATTATTATTCATTTTATTTATTCATTATTATTTTTTTTTTCTCTCTTTTCTTCGCTCTTCCCTCTTTCAAATTAACTTGTTTCTTTTTACTATTAGAAGACAATTGTTTGTTTTATTTAAGTGTACCAATATCATTATTTTTTGTTATTAATTTTACTTTCCTCTTTTATTAAGTAGCATTATTCTTATCTATTTATTTATTTTCTTTTTTTTTTTCTTTTAATAAGAACATTCTATGTAGTTAGGGGTGTCATTTGTATGACTATACACCCTCATAATCAACTGTTAAAAATATATATAATATAAGTTATATCAACCATCTAAGGCCCACCAGGCCGATCTGGTATAAAAATAAATTATTTTGTTTTTATTTTATATTCACTTTTATACTCTTTTGGATAATAATGTAAATATAGTTATTAAGGTGAAGCATTTAAGTTAAGGTTAAGTCAACCTATAAGTTTTAATTGTTTTATTAATTGATAAGAATTCTTTTTTTTTCCTTTTCATTCTGTGTACATATATTTCTTCTTATTATTAAACTTTTGTATATATAGTTCAGCTGTTCTTTCTCTGCTTTCAACTTGTTAATTTACTTATTTTTTTTTTGTTCTTGTTCACGGAATATTACGATAATTCAACAGGTGGGTAGGTAACACCCCTAGGTTTTCTGTTATCTACATGTAAAGGAATTCTCCAGTGGTCATAATTCAACAATTGTTTATATAGTGTTATATTTTAGTCATATTATGGGCATAATGCTTCGGGGTTTTCGTTATTTATAAGAAAAAATAACGTGGCGCTTAAGGAGTAATTTATTCTTTATTGTTTTGTCTTTTTTTTCCCTTTTCGATTATATTTATTTTTTTATTTTCCTTTAACTCACCCTCTTCTCCGCTGAGCGTGGGCAAGTACCTATAAACGATAAATATATAACTAAGGATAAATCAAAATTCCTCGTTATACTATACTCTTTGCCATAAACCTGTAGATTCTTACTTTAAATTATTCTCTAATAATTCTTCATTGAACTGTTTCCATTACGTAGGAATATTCCTGGACAGACGACTAACGAGTATTCTCATAGAACACTGATAAGACAGGAAACTGTTCGTCGATATTGATTATTAATAGACAAAAAGTTTAACCTTCCAATTATTAATAATCGACTCATTCACATGACTATAATATGGCCTATTCGGACTTAACCTTCCATCGATCTATAGTTCGATTTTAACACGGATGGACTCGCGTGAGATCCTGCCTACGCCATAAAAGAACACAAAAATGAATGTTTTGCATCTTCGGAACACCCGCCATTTTGTATTCTCCCTAATTATGGTTGGCAGAATAATCAATTTTGACTCTTAACTTTGTTTATTTTTCATTAAGGTTGTCAAAAATTGTGGTGAAATAACTGACTTTTTTTCTCTTCTTGAGCTCTTGTACTACGAGTATAAGGTACGTTCGTTAACGTTTTGTTAAGGAGAGATTCACGTCTGAAGATTTTCATTGCTCCTTCACTAATGCCTCTGAATTATTAATAACTATCCATATTACACTAGAATATCTAAAATGCACTCTGAATTAAATATAGACACCGTACATGATCACAAACATAAACTGAAACATTTCTTTCAGCCTTACTCCAACTCATTAAACCCTCTAGAAACAAAAATAAAAAATACACTAAAATCACAACCTGTAGATATAAATACAAAATATGTAACAACATATTAATCTAATGAGGTGTAAATAGTTGACCGTAAATTAATATGTGGAGAAGATGGCCGGTGTGTGTGGTCAACAAAAAAACAAAATGAATTATTTATTTGTGCCGACGTTTCGACCTAATTTTCAGGTCTTCATCAGGGCTATAAAAACAAAAATACAACAACCATCATCTCGAAAGAAAACAAATAAAAATAAATAAATATTTTCCTCTCTGAATAATGTTGGTCTTTTTGTTTTTATAGGCCTGATGAAGACCTGAAAATTAGGTCGAAATGTCGGCACAAATAAATAATTCTTTTGTTTATTTGTTTTGCTGACCGCATCTTCTCCTCTTTTATATCTACGGTCAACTACCTTCACCTCTTTAGGTGTTTTATTTTAATTCAATAATTTTTTTGTTTTGTTTTTTCTTCAGTTTGTTTTACCATAATGTAGAATAGAGTAATAATGTAAAATTTAATTAGTATCAAGAAAATTGTATTTTATGAGGGGCATCCCAAAAAAAAATATGGTAAATATTGCATATTATATATTTATGAAATAAAAAAATATGTATAATAGAAAAGTTTTTACATAAAAGTCACTGTTTTCCAGATATTTCAGGTACGGTTGACACCTTGGAATAACTCAACTACACACAATAACAGTATATATTTTTAGGGGTATCTTCCTCATCATGCAGAATATTGCAGACAGTAAAGGATTGAACTGACGTTCTTCAAGAGGTCTACAAAAATCAAGTAATGTCAATTATATATTATTTTGAGTTTGAATTAATAAGATATAAATAAGGAGTTTATTCAACAATATTTAGGATATAGAAAAAAAAAAACGATTTCACCACTATTCCACAACGACTATAATGAAATAATAGAGGTATTCATGATCTTTAGTTATAGATGTAAATGTGTTAAGTAGAGAAATATTTCCTTCTTTTAATTTGCCAAAACAATAAAACATTTAACATACTCGTGAGTCCTTTAATATATAAGGGGTATTCATGATGTTGTGTTAAATGTTATATGTTTTACCATATTAAATGTTATAACTATAGGATTGTGAGCAGCCCTATTTGAAGTCATGTTAAACGTTAAATGCATAAGAGCCCCTAGCGGATTTTCTCAGCAACTTGTTGTATAAGCCTTTATGTTTATAACCTTCATTCCAGACCCTCATGTTATTGTTTACTTCAGTTTTGATTTAAGTAATTAATTAAAACATGCCTAGAGTGAGTGAAAAGTGGAATTTGTGTGAAAGTTTAGCTTATGAGTGTCTTATTGATCTTCAAACTTGTGAAGAAGAGAATGAAGATGAGCTAATTGACAACTGTATTGAAAGTCACAACAACTAATATGGCGGCGATCTCAACTGGTCTATTGTGTGACGTCATTCTCGATTTAACTGACCAAGTAACAGACTCTCAGCCATGTTAAATGTTATTTCGTTTTACCACGGGAAAAGAAGCCAATTTTTTTCGATTTAACACGAGTTTTTCCATTTAACACGCTTTAACATAGATCATGAATACCCCTATAGTCTGCTAAATGGTGAATCAGCAACTGAGCACCACTTTAATGTTGTCGAAAGAACTTAAAGTACTCGAAAGAACTGCTCACAATCCTGTAGTAATAATGGAAGGAAATATTATAAAACAAGTAAATTAAAGATCATGATTACCCCCAATATACAAAGACTGTTCTGAAATGAGTAAGGATTAATTTCCACTCAAGGTGAATTAGTAAGTGAACGCTGTATGATGCGCGAACCACTCGATATTTTGTATGACTGTGAAATATAAAAGGCCTGAGACACTCTTTATAAAATATTATTTGCTTTATTAAAATATTCTCCCCCACGGTTTCGACGCCATTGTCTGCATACCAAAAAAAGACATAAATTTCAAGTCACCTTACATGTATTTTGATTTATTCAAATAATCTTTACACAGATGACAGAACTATATTTGCTTTTTTCTTTCCCTTGTTACATAATTCTGTATTTATTTATATAGTATTTTTTTTATTAGCTTTTCACTGATGTAATTTATATAGATGTTAGATAAAGAAGTCTATTTACTGCTAGTTATTTCTAGTATTACATCACTGTTGAGAATATCCAACTACCTTGAATATATTTATATACTTTTTATTTATTACTAGGAGTAATATCTGTCCGCCCATCGGCACACAGTGGTGGAAAAAAATCTAAATAGTTTAAATCTTCTGTAATTCTCATGGATTTCTATCTTACTCAAGGTGCCGAATTGAATAGAATGCATTTTATTTATTCTTTTTAATTTTTATAATATTTCCCGATGTAAAAATATAAATCTTAATTTTTCCATCATGAAAATGATTTCTTTTTCCTATAAATAAAATGTTATTCTCATTCATAGTAGTTAATTTGATTATTATTTTCACTTTTTTTTTTTTTTGTAACATTTTCCAAAAAGACCCCTGACTTCATACGTCTCAATACGTATATTAACGCCATATTTTATAATTAATGTGAGTTGTATTGTAAATAGTATTTAATTTAGTTACATTTATTTTTATTTATATTATTTTCATTGGATTCAGTCATTTGAGAAGAAAACTGTGTATATAGGCCCATCTGGACATACGGAGTTGAGCTTTGGGGCTCCACTAAACCTTCGAATTCCTCTCGTATCCAATCTTTACAATCCAAAATCCTTCGTAAACTCCTCAATGCTCCTTCTTTTGTTACTAATAAAACCATCCATAAAGACCTAAATGTTCCTTATGTAACCGATCAAGCCCGAACCCGATATTATTCCTTCCATAATAAACTCCCTAACCACCCAAACCCACTAGTTTCTAACCTTGCTTCCTCTTCCATTCCTGACAATCCTCCGAAGCGCCTGAAAAGAAGATGGCCTCGTGACCTTATATTGTAAACTGTTTTTAGAGTTCTACTACTGGGTAGTTTCTCTACATCCTGTATCATATCATTATGTCACTATGATCAAATTTACTTGTATTTTTTTACACAGTTGTAAATATCAATAAATAAATTTTTAAAAAAATATTTTGTGTTAGGGAGGCAGTTGCTAGGGTTGTTAAACCATTGCTAAGGCGTCGCCTAGCAACAGGCCGACCATCTTCATTTTTAAATCATTTCCTGCTAATTAGTGGCCATGATAGTTTCTACCAGCCCTGTCTGCGTTCAGTTTGTATTATTTATTGGACTTTTTGAGTGTTTAAGCTAACATTACAGTCCGGAACCAGACCTTTTCTATGTTTCTGGCCTTTAAGTGCAATATGAGTTGTTGTTAATTAATCTGCTCACATAATTCATTAAAATAACTAGAACCTGTCAGCCCTCAATAAGCGCAAGTGTAGCCATCTTGGCTTTTGGATATTTGGTCTATCGATGAGCCACTACACCAACCTTGGACCACTCCAGCGGTGTATTTAGCTACAGAGCTGCGACCTACCCATCTCGACAAGCGAAATATCTTCATCTGACCTTTCGTCGAACAGTATTTATTTTATATTGTCTTTTTGTAAATTTATTTATCTAATTTTATTTCATCTTAAAGGCCTTTTTATTTTCATTGTTTTATTCATCTTTTGTTTGTTTTACGTTTAAGTTTTTCAAATGTTTAAATTGACGATATAAATGTTCATATCCAAACCACCAAAGTGTTTATTCTTTTTAAAGCCTTTCAACAAAAAGACTTAGTCATTTTGAGGTGGCTTTAACAACGTCAATGGAACTTACCATTCTTTGGGATGGCTGTCAAAGAACTCTTGAACTGTAATTTCAACTTCCGCAAAATTATTAATATTTTTCCCCTTGAAGGAAATTTGCCATGGATCGTAACAAGTAGTAATCCGATGGTGCAAGGTCTGGACTACGTGGTGAATGAGGCAGAAGTTCGAACCCATGAATCTTTTAAACTTTTCTTTCGTTCGACGTAAAGTGATTGCTGAGAAGTTCGTGAGGGATCTATCTACTGCTCTCTTTCCCTATGGAGAGTAGATGGCGACTAACAGTATCTTTCGATATACCACACTCCCTGGCAAGTTAGTAGACGGATTAGACTGAACAGCTTCCAGCAGGACCTCAACAATATCCATTAATGGTCGCCCGAAACCCTTCTTCTTTCCAATGACGTACCTCCGTCACGTAGTGCGCTAGTCAAGGCCACCTTCACCTTCATCAAAAATCTCACTATATGAACCTTGTAATTATTCTTAGGAGACATATGTCCCAGAATAAAGTTATTTTTTCATTCATTCATTCATATTTAATAATTCCATGAGTTGCTTCAGCGGCTGTGAATTTTTTGTTCTAGTAACGCCTTAAAAATACGAGAATTTTTTAGAATACTGTCATGTTTCTTCTTTGAAAAAAATAATTAAACAGAGGCCTTTTTTAATAAAGTCAATGGGATTAAACAAGCTTAGAGAATGCACTAAAGTGATTATAAAAGTATTAAATAGGATTGAAATATTTACAGTCCTTTGAAATCTTGAATCTGATAAAACAATACTTTTTTTTTTTATACACCCCATCATTATTATTATATGAGGAGTTAATACAACCTAATAATGTGAAAGCAATTTTTAGGTTGTTCCCTTTGAAAACGACTTAAGGTCCGTTATTAAAAAGTTGAGAGTAAACTTGAATCATTGAAGTTGGTGTTATTATTAATATGCGTGCTATGTTGAATAAAAAATTAACTTTTAGAGTTAATTAACAAGATTTGGAACAATTTATTTGCACCAAATCGATAAAATTTAAAAATAAATAATCTCAAACTTAAGTTAATTCTTGAATCCAAAGATTGGGGAAATTCTTAAATTAATTAATACACGAAGAGGACAAATATTTATCTGTTGGCAGTTCTAAAACAACGCAAACTGAAAACAAACGTGAGAATGCAACTTTGATTCGCAAATTCAGGCCAACTTATCCCAGCCAATCCAAATAACCCTTCCACACGCGTGCGCATGTGC
Source organism: Halyomorpha halys (assembly GCF_000696795.3). Classification (NCBI taxonomy): domain Eukaryota; kingdom Metazoa; phylum Arthropoda; class Insecta; order Hemiptera; family Pentatomidae; genus Halyomorpha; species Halyomorpha halys. The sequence goes on along the minus strand of NW_027112464.1, from coordinate 34,862 downwards.
GATTTTATCCTTGCTTTCAAACGTGTAGAGGCACCTTCATACCATAACCTTTTCGCTAGGATACGCCATTTAGCAGTTAGAGGCGAAAAACAATATAATTCGTTTCTTTATCAAATTACTAAGTGTCCCAAAACCTCAAGAAATACATTTCAGTTTTAACTGATAGGAACTATTATTTTTTTTATTATTATTTGTACATGTTTGCACTATAGACTGGATTTTATGCATCGGATTCCTGTTGTAAGTGAAAGATTGTGATGCGGCCATCGCTCCAATAATCCCAGATAAAAATCTGTCTGTTATAACCAATCTTTTTTTTTTTTTTTTTAAATCTCAATAATAAAGTAAATTCCAATAAATCCCACCAAATCACATTTACCCTTCGTCTTGCCTTACAGTATCTTTTAATAATACCCCACTTATTCCTGTTGAACAGATCCGTTCCTTAGAACTAAATCTGGACAAACGACTGACATGGAATCCTCATACAAGACTGAAAAGACAGGAAACTGCTCGTCGATTCCGACTATTATAACATTTAGTAGACAAACGGTCCAAACTTCCAATCCATTACAAAAGACTGATCTACATGACTATTATAAGCCATATTTGGACATACGGAGTTGAGCTATAGGGCTCCACTAAACCTTCTAATTCCTCTCGAATCCAATCCTTACAGTCCAAAATCCTTAATGCTCCTTACTTTGTCACAAATCAAATCATCTATCAGGACCTCAATGTCCCATATGTTGCCGATTTGGCCGGAACCAGATACCAATCCTTCCATAATAAACTTCCTAACCACCCAAACCAACTCGTTTCTAACCTGGCTTCTCCTTCACTACCTAATAATCCTCCTAGACGTCTGAAAAGAAGATGGCCTCGAAATCTTCCCCTTTAGAAGAGTTTTTGAAGTTCTATCAATGGGTAGATTCTCCACATGTTTTTATCATGTCATAATATAACTTACAGCAAATTTACTTGATGTGTATATATGTATACAGTTGTAAATATCAATAAATAAGTTATTAAAAAAAAAAAAAAAAATCTCAATAAAGAAAAATACCCTTAAGTGAGCTTGAGCTTACAGTTTCAAAAATTCTTGATTATAGGACTCTTCATAAATTACTAATTTAATAAACTAGTTAGAGAACTAATAATAGAAAAGGTTGACGAAGCAGCCATAAAATAAGCCACCTGATGTTATAGCAAACAATTATGACTTTTAGATAATTTGTTACGATTATGCAACCATTACCTTCTTATCGAGCAAACTCGGAAGAAGAATAAAACATTTGTACGCGTGACTTTCTCTATACAAGATGGAGGAAACTGCAGACGATATTAACCAGAGCAAGAAAACGCTGCCCGAAGTCGTCATAGTCAGAGATGTCGTTGTTCAAGATTCCGAAAGTCTACAAAGGGCAAGTAATGACTATATGTTATTATATATTATATATGAATATATAAACATATTAATTACAATAATCGCCTAAGGTTTCAACATATTATTTACTAGTTTATGTATTAGTAAGGCTTTTTTTTTTTACATATTTTACTAAAAATTTGATTGTTTGAAGTTTTAAAAAAAGGTTTTCTTTTACACCCCCAGTAATGCTAAGCAATGACTTGATTTATTAAAACTATATGATTGGTAATATATAAGCGAAAAAAGTATAAATGAAAATTAAAAAATACTTTTTTGTATGGATTTATTTAAAATGTGATAAAAAAAAATGAGACCACCATCAAAATTTGAAATATACAAATTTCTACTATTAATTATTAATTAATGATCAATTTCTACTATTAATGATTCATACAATAAATGTTATGTATTTCTAATTCCAACGATAATCTATTATAAGGGTATTCATGATATTGTGTTAAATGTAAAATGTTATAAGTATAGAATCATGAGCAGCTCTATTTAAAGTCATGTTAAATGTATAAGAGCTCCTAGCGGATTTTCTTAGTAACTTGTTTAGTAACCTTTCCTTCCAAAACTTCATGTGTTTGTTTACTCCTAAGTTTTGATTACAGTAAATTATTACAAGATGCCTAAAGTGAGTGAAAAGTAGAAATGTGAAGATTTGGCTACTGATTGTCTTGTTTAAGCTCAGCTGGTCTGTTGCGTGACGTCATTCTCTATTTAACAGACCTAGTAACAGACTCTCAACCATGTTATATGTTATATCGTTTTAACATGCTAAAATAAGGAAATATTTCTCCTTTTAACATAACTTTTTCCATTTAACATGTTAAACTAATGATCATGAATACCCCTTATGAACACTTTCATAGGCATTAGATTACCCGATATTGAAACTGTAAAATTTTCCATTTTCGATTTCTACGGTGAATTACAGTAACTTAACGATAGATCGAGAAGTTAAAAATTTCTTTTGAAATTTTTTTTTTCATGCTCAATTTTTATTTGAAAACAAAAATGTTATTACTAGATATGTTTTCTCAATAAAAGTAACTTTTACCCCAGTTCGGATTACTGGAGTGTTCCGATTACACTATACTATAATATAATATATAATTAAAATATTGCTCTTCCTAGTCCAATGTTCAAAATATTGGGATACCAATACATCTTTGCCTTACATTACTAACAAGTTCAATTAAAGCATATTTACATCACAAAAATCTAAAAAAAAAAATTGGGCCAGAGATGGGTAAAATTAGCTATAGTTGAAAATAATAGTTGAAATTGTAATGGATATGACCCTTATTCATGAATGAATCATTGATAAATAAATATTGTATCCATGGCAACTTTACCTATTAGTTTCAACTAAAGCTAATTTTTGCCCAACAGTGGGTACGGCCAACACACAATTTTCACTCATTTGTATACAAAATCCAAGTCCAAGTTAAGTCATAAAAAAATTTCATTACTTCTTTAAGTACCCTACGTTTCGGCCACTTTCTTTAAAAGACGTGAGAGCCCGATCTCTTCCGATCGCATTCAAATGTTGTTAACAATTTTTGACCATTTACTTCGAAATTAAAGGTTGTTTAGATGAATCTTTCTTGAAAATTCTGACCTTAAAAGCAGAAACTTTTTTTGTCACTTTTTATAACCGATTTTAATCTTTTCTAAGATTTTTTTCAAAAATGGCTCTAACAATTTTAACTGAGCCTAAGAACTAATAAAATAGATGAATATAGAAATTATAACAGAATGTCCTGCAGCCTTTAGTCTTCGGGATGAGAGTCGATTTCCCAAGTTGTAAGTTATTGTTCATTAAACTGTTAGTAATTGGGAGTAAAATTTCATGAACCGTTTTTTGATGAAGTCAATTAATTTCATTTGTAGTTCGCAATGCATTAGCCTATTTCTTACAAACCAAGAGGCATCCATTGCAATTCTTAAGATCTTATTTTGAAACGATAAAAATTTTTATCACCTTTCACATATGTTGGTTCATAAAGAATACGTTTTCACCAACTAAAGAATACTACTAAAACATAAAAGAAACTTTTGTATAGCAGTTAACCTGAATATTACTAGCCATGAACAACTGCTTTGAATCTAAATGGATAGTCAGAGAACTAACAATCTATAACGAGAGAAGATACTAAATATTCATACAGCTTTAACTTATGAAATAATATTAAAAAGACTATGTTTATTTTATTTCTTTGTCATTTACCAAATTATACTAAAGCTTTAAAGTATTAAAATATTTCACTCGAGAAATAAATCAAAGAAATATTTTATGAAAAGAGTAAAAGCATATACCCTTTTTTCAGGGTCAAATAGTACTTATTCATCAGCAGACTTGGAAACAGCAATAACAAAAACTGGTAAGTGTGTTTTTTTTTAACTAAAAGTTCAAATTAAATATTATTAATATATTGTAATTTCTTAACTAAATAATTTCAATATAATTAGTATACTGATTCAATTTATTAACTGGACCAGTTCAATATTATTGAAGTCAAGAAACAGCATTGACAATGAGATTTTAAAGAATCAGGATTTTGAATATACCAGTATATTGTAATATCCTCTATTGTATGAGTAAATAGTTATATTTTATATATAAATGATTTTTAGTATCCTTTGTGTTATGTATTGTTTCAATGTTGTTCATTTGCTTTGTTAAACTAAAAAGAAAGCTTAACAATTTTTTTCAGTCAAATATGGAGTGGAAAGATCGTTATTCAAAACAAAGATGGCGGGGCGTGTCTTGCCAAAGTCGTTGGATGTTGAGCAGATTCAAATACTTTAAACTTCATTTAACTTTCCATCATAATTGTAGTTACAGTAAATTTAAAGAAAAATAGAAGTCAAGAATAAGTGTTAAAGAATAATGTTCATAAATAAAATCATATGCAAAAATTCAAAACTGTTGTGCTACAATCGATGTTCACATTGAACATCGAGAGAAAGGTCATGGTTGGTGAAAGCTTTCATTGCTTAGGCCTGGGCGGGGAATGTTGTTTCCTGGATGAGGAGGTTCTTATCATCTTTTGTCTAACTCAAGGGAGACATCTTGAAAAAGAAGACATCGAAGAGTCACCCAAGAAGATTAAGGAACTCTTTGTTTTGGATCGCCAGAGAATGATATGTGTGAAAACATTTAGAGGACAAATTAGTACAAGAGCCCAAGAGGAGAAAAAAGGCAGTTATCTCACCCCAATCTTTGATTACTTAATTGAAAACTATTTATAATTACTAGTCAAAATTGATGAGTCTGCCAAGTATAAGTAGGAGGAATAAAAAATTGCGGTTGTTCTAAACGTTAAAAATAATTAATTTTTTATTTGGAGCTCTATATCTTTACAACTACCAACAACAATAGAAAATCTAAGAGAGCTTCATTTAAAGAAGAGTAATTTTGCTAAAATGTAAGCCCTAATGGAGCTATTTACGTTCAATATTTCTCAAGAGGTAGCCTTTTAAAAAGCAACATTTCATAAAAATGTTTTATGAGTAGTTAGTTAATTTATTTTGAGAAATCTATATCTGAGGACCTACGTGTCGTAAAGATGTCTATTAGCACTCAAATTAAAGCTCGTTTAATGGGCTATGAAGTTGTTTATGATGTTTATTTTCGTTGGAGTAGTAGTTTTCATGAAACTTGCTAAAATAAATGGATTTATAGTTATTCAGACAAATTTTCATTTGCCAAATTTATATTCACATCAAATAAAAACTACTACCCCTATGAAGATAAGTGTAATAAACTACTTCATAGTAAGTTAAATTTTCTTTATTTTGGCAGACGTATGTGCGTCTTATAGGTTTAGAGATGTATTTTTCAAAAATCCAACATTTTATAGGAACAACTAAAAATTAACATTTTGTGAGTTTTTTTTGTGAAATATAAATAAAATACTGTATGTCTTATGGTTTCTGAAATAACGTTTTTCATAAATCAAACTTATTGTCGGAACAACTATATTTTCATGAAATATTGCTTTTTAAAAGGCTATATCTCGAGAACTATTGGACATAAATAGCTCAATTAGAAAATTTACTCTTCTTTAAATAATATACTTTTCGATTTTCTAGTTTTGTTGTTAATTTTTAAGATATAGAGTTCCAAATGAAAAATTAATGTTTTTTTTAAGTTTTTGAAGTAGCCGCCATTTTTTATTCCTCCTACCTATACTTGGCAGACTTATCAACTAATGATACATAGTTTTCATTAAAGTAATAAAACATTGGGGTGAGATAAAAATATTGCCATATTTTTCTTCCTGGCCCTTGTACTAAATGCTTTGTTAACAGTCAGTGTTTGTTTGCTGAGAGATAGCTCACATTAAGTGTTAGTTCATTGAGAAAGAAGACTAAGAAAATCTTTCATCATCAAAAGAAGATTCTATAAATTGGTTAGTGTTCTAGAGCATATAATTGTTATTAGTGGAAAAATATCTGTCCTGATTGCCTAGAAACCCGCCCTGAGATTAAGAGTTTATAATATTATGAATATAATAAAATTAAAATTCTCCTATCTGTTTAATATTAATGCTTTTACTTTGAACCTAAGCTATCTTTTAGATATGAGTATAAGTTAAAACTATCAATTTTGCTTTTTTTATAGCATTGAAATTTTTGATTATTACAATATGTTTGAAGAATTAAAATAATCATTGGACTATTTAATATTAATCTGTGTAATGAAGAAGTTGATAAGTTGAATTATCAAGAAAATGGATTTTATAGATCGTAGGGTAGCTTAGGGTCCTTCAAAATTCAAATAACAAAAACAGAAAAAATCCTAAAATGAATTAATTCAACATTAAGTGGCTGAAATTTAAGAAAACAATTGGTAACTCAATTCAAATAGCTAGTTCATGGAAATGATTTAATAACAAAAATTTAATGATTTAAGTGGTAATCACAAATTTTAAAATCGCTTTACAGAAAGTGGAACTTAACAAGTCATCAACTTCTTCATAGTAGGTATAGAAATAATATTTTTAATATTAGTAACATCAACCAAGAAGATAAGAAGAAATGTATAAAATATGCTAATCGGATATATGTTCACCAAAATATGATGAAAATTAAGATTAAGATATAAAGGTTTTTTAAAAAATTAATATTAGATGGCATGTCTATTTAAGTCTGGTATGCAAACTGAAACGTAAAATATTCTGTTGTAAATTAAAATCAATGAATTAATCTTGTCTATAATTTAAATAAAAATAGAAATAAACTTTTTGAATATTTCTTAAAAACATAAAAGGTACTTTTACAGGGTGCGGAAAGTTCAACCTTGCCTTGCTACTCCTCTCATTTCCTGCTTCATGCACCAGTGGCTTCGACTCAGGTTCGATGTCCTTTCTGATTCCAGCAGCTTCGGTTGATTTAGGCCTCACGCCATATGAAAGGGCTCTTCTACAATCTTCATGCTATGCAGGTAGAAACAAGAAGAAGTCAATTTCAAAATGGAATTATATATATCTAAACTAGCAAATATGTTTTTTTTTCAAATATAAGAAATCTTTCAGGTCCAATTAAAAAAAAAAACATTATCAAGCCAAATTTTAACACAAAATACACTAAAAAAACTTCAATTTGAAATTTTCATACTCGTTTTTGTGACCAAAAACATCCCGCGACAATGAAGCTCAAATAGTCAAATCAATGGTAAAATTAACTACAGAAAATCCTTTAATACTGAATTACTGTTTGATTATTAATTTGAAAATCTCATTTCAGAAGGATAAAAAAAATTAATCTAAATAAAATGAATGAAAAAAAAAATTAACGAAAGAACATTAATAATATCCAGCCATATTTCATGAAAGAAATAAGAGTGGAACTAAAGACCAACATCATATTCAGAATTTAAGATCTGCTATGACAGTCAGGATCATAGAACTCATAAAATATTTCAATGTCTGTCTTCAATTAGTTATGTTTTCTTTGTCCATGGAAATATGAAATATTCTACAGCATGTTTCTTATTAAAAATTAATTGAAACAATTTTTGAAGTTTTCGACTCAGACTTGAATATAATAAAAACAATTTTTCCTGAGATATATGGTAGTAGCCATGACAATGAGAATCACAGTCCATGGCCATTAGAACAATTGTAAAAGATTGGAATATAATAAATTCATTTGGTGTATTAATCCATGAAAAACATTTTACTTAAGTGGGATTTGAAAATTACCTTTTGCATGAGAATCTCATTGCAAACTCATAATTTTTATTGGTACTCACATTATTCCTTGAGTCTGAAAGGTTAACCGTACTGGTACTGGTACAAGAGAAGAAACAAATCTGACAAATGGGCCTGTTGGTCCATTTTGCCAACCCCAAAAAAGATCAATGGAGTAATAAATATACTACTTACTATTCTTCCATCTCGAGCGATTAATTTTGGATTTCATTCGGTTATCCAAAAGGGACGGCGGTTCAATGAAGGAACCCTTATATTCTAGGATTCCATCAGAACCCAGAAGACATTACTTCAGTAACACATACCTGTCACAGTTTGCTTAGTAGTGTAGAGCATCTAATGGGACCTGTCCACATAAATGACAAGTTTCATCATTTACTAATCCACAAATCTTCAAATGTCTCTTAAAATAACTTGTGAGTACTTCTATTAGTGATCAGAGTTCATTCGGCTAACACATAACGAGAGAAGAGAAACAACTTAACTGTTCAAATGGCAGTTGTCGAACTTGCAAGATATTTAATCATGAGTTACAGTTGAAATAAACTAAATATTCTCTAAATGGACCAATTTAATGTTATATTATTAAATATATTTGGTATTTATATGACTAAAATCATTTGTAGTTTGGCATTTTGAACATTGGTAATACATTCTAAAATATCAAAAGTTTACTGAAATTTATAAATAATTGATTATTTTTCATTTCCAGGTATGATATTGTCTGGATTGTTATGGGGATCCTTGTCCGATGCTTTTGGCAGGAAGAAACTTCTAGTGCTTGGGTTTCTCTTGGATGCGCTCATGAACGTCTTGGCTGGAGCATTTCCAATCCTATCACTAATGATTCTCTTCAAGTTTCTAGCAGGCTTCATGTTCGTATATAATAACTTTAATAGGTTCAAATAATATATTTAGATATTAAACAACTAATAAATAATAAATGTACTTATTTAAATGGTTAATTATTGCATAAGTATAATGTTTAAATTAGTATCCACAATATTCTAGAAATAAAATAACTTTTAAAGAGATATATTAAAATCTGTTTAATATGATTCAATACTTTGTAATGAAGCACTGTTTTTAGAACAATGGTTGAACAAAAAGGTGATTTTTTCAAGATAACGCTCAACTGCCCGATTTTTTCCAAATTAAGAGTACCCTCTTTATGAGTCTGGGTGGACCTAAGGAGGGCTCCATAACCCACAGAATTGACTCACAGCTACAGTGTAACAGAAAATAACTAATAAATTTATATATTAAAAGTAATAAATAAATATATAAAAAAA
>NW_027112464.1:17018-25856 GCF_000696795.3 Halyomorpha halys | reverse complement strand
TTTTATTTTATTATAATATATTTTATTTGTTCTTGCACTGATGAAGGCTTGAAATTCTGGCCGAAACGTTGGCACTAATAAATAGGTTTTTACTTATTGGTGTTCTTCACTAACTGCACCCCCGATCATCTTTTCCTCTTAACAAAAGAAACATTATATATAATCTTGTGGACAGAAAAAAACTTTTAAAATATTAATTATTAAAGTTATTGTTTAAAATAAAAATGATTATAATTATAATTGATTATCCTAGCTATTTGATACAATAAAATTAAACGTTTAATCTTTCTTAACTTACATCACAAGCTCAAACAAGTAATAAATCATCATTAAAATAATATTTCTACTTGTCTAATAAGTTATATAATACGAATTAATATTGTTTTAGGTAAAGAGGCTGAATCATATGGGTAGAAAGACTGAGAATAAATCTAATTTTTCAAAGTTCTTAGAAGGAATGGACATCTTTAAACCACCTTTTGTGCAGAAAGCATTAATAGTATTTGTGATTTACCTAGGAGTTGTTGGGTCGTAAGTAATATCTATTACAAATATAATGCCATTTGTTATAATGAGAAACTAGAATTTTGTGCAGTAAAAAACCCAAAATGTGCAAAATCATGTGGTAGAAAGTGAAAATATACATCAAATACCCAAATCCTGCAATAATAAACTTTACTGTTTAATTTATAATATTAACACATTAAAAGCTTACCTAACATTGTTTTAATAAAATTTAATTTACCTAATATTCTCTATATATGCAAACATATGTATGCAAACATACATACAAAATTAAACTACTCTAAAAACCTAAAATGTTTACGATGATTGAAGGGCAATTAGAAAACTAATTGTTACAATTGATTTTGTACTCCTATTATGAAGTCTGGAATTCAATTTTTCATCTTAAAACTACCTCAATTTTAAGTTTTAGAAAAAACAAAGAGCAAGGTAACAATTTTCAAAAAGGAGTTTTAAAAATATTCTACCAATCAAAATTCTCTTTTTTAATTTTCTCCAAAATTTTATCTATCATGTTCTTCTGATTCGCTTTTTCAGTTGTGTTATTTACTTACAAATATACCTTTAACTGAAAAATTAACAAGTTATAAGTCAATGTAAAAAAAAATTAATATCAGGTGTTTCTTCTATTTGGACAATGTTGTAGTGCTGGCCCCCTCTCCTGTAAAATTACAGCTAATGATAAGTCATCTGGAAAATTATTATCATTTGTGGAATCTGGCAAAATCAAAAATTATAAGTTTTCCATAATGGAGGTCAGCTATCCAGGATTAAGAGGTGGAGTTAGGGAGGAAATTGGAAAAATTGGTGCCCCTCCAATGTGAAATCAAGTTAGCCTGAATCACATGTTACAACATAATGCACTAGACCAACTGATAGGAAGCTGTACGGTACCTCCCTCCTTGCTAGCCATGAGATTATGTATCTCTGGACTTATCTCAGTATCTGTTGATACATACGAGTATGACTCCTAGAAAACCATTGGAAGGATCGGGGCATCGCCAGTCGCACAGTGCTTCTCTGTGCGCCAAGTCCACTTCCCCTGGCAAAGAACATTGTCCCTGCTGTAGTGGGCATCATCTCCTGACTTTGACCTTTGAGGTACGCTATGACTTCATCAAGTCGTACAATTCGTGCCGGAACTGTCTAATATTGGGTCATCAGGCTTCACAATGCCACTCAGAATACACTTGCACATATTTCAATGACAAACACAATAGTGTGTTGCATGAGGAGAATTGATTTGTTTCTCAAGCTGCCCGAAATTCTTTGGAGTCCGGCAATTTTGATTTTGTGGGTCATACCCATTACTCATCCAGACCTCATAACCCTCCTTCTGAAGTGTTAATGGGCACTGCATGTGCCATATCGAATGGGCCTAAACATTTGCACAAGCACTAGACTCCAGGAGCCAGTACACATTTATTACTAATGAGGTCGCAGCTCAAATTGGAAGTCAAATGCAGCCCTTTGATAGCCAAATTGCTGGTTTGGGAGGCATTCCAGTAGATAAAGTCAAGGAATGGATTGCTTTTAGACTGTTGTTCACTCTCATTAATGAGACAAACTTCAAAGTCCGTGCTCTAGTGGTCGAACAGATTATTTCCAACATGCTCCGACCCCTGATTCCTCCAGAAGTGATGAAAGAATTATCCCGATATGCAGCCGCCGATCCTTCCCTTGGAATCCCTGGTCCTATTGATCTGCTTATCTAGATTGCATTGAGCTATTTCCTAGCCTAATTACTGGTGCTCCCACCGAGGCTTTTGGGCACGGTCATCTTTACCTCTTTCCTATTGTACTTGGTAAAGTAGTGATGGGAATTTACTTCGATGAGGCTTCAACCACTGGTGTCTCATTACTCTTATATGATGATGCGGTAATCCCAGAGCAACTCAAGTTCATCTGGAATCAGAGGAATATTGGTAGGCTGACCATAAGCACCCACACCGTAATAAGTGGATAGTTATTCGTATAGATGCAGAAACACATAGATCCTGAGGAAATCGCTCTAGGCCTATCCAGCACATGAGACGGTGATCGTCAGCTATTACAACAGGTTCGTGAGAAATAACCATTCTCTCTCCAATACTTGCCCCTTCAGGGACTAACTTTGTACAGTTATAAATTCTATGATTACATTCAATAGTTCCAAAATGTCTCACAATTTCTTTTATATAACTATAAACAAGCAATAAAGGTCTCCTGGTTGGAAGAAACGTATGGAGCCTCTCAGATTGCAAACTCTGGTTAAATTTGGTTTGAACTCCATCTTGCATAATTTGATGGCAAGCCATAATGTACCCTACAAAAGAAAATTAGATGTATAATTCAATCTCTTGAGTGGGGGTATGTCATGCAGGGCAGATGTAGGGTTCTCAACACTATGATATTCTAGAAAAATTTAAAAGGTTTTTTTTAAAAAAAATACTGTTCCTTCCCAGATACATGCCTGATTATATTTTAAATCAGGAAGGAGGTATTGCCTAAGTTTATTAGGTACTGAAAGTGGCAGGAATTTATGGAATGTTATGAAGTTAATCTCGATGCTTCAAGTCTGCCAATCTGGACAGAAGATTGACCGCAGTAAGATGTAGCGTAAAGGAATTTGAAAAAACAAAGTGAAAGGTGTTGAATCTTGAAAAAGTCTTCGATCCAGTTTTTCTTTGTAAGCAGGTTTATGTGTGGTAGAAACAGTAACGCCATATTTAAATGATAACTTTGATTTGGTATCCATGCAATCAATTTTCCGGTGTAGAGCGGAATTGCTCAATTTAATTGTGAAACCTGAACACCTGACAGTATAGATAACTCCTCATTATGTAAGTCTGATGAAAAGGAAGACACCTTTCACTTCTTAGAAACCTGTCTCGTGTTTAGTGGGATGTGATGTCCGTGTGGTGTGGGTTGGGGCGCCACCTGGGGCAGTTAACATTCATTTTTCGGTGGTCTTGAAGAATGAATCTTGGAACTCCCACCTTGGTTAGTATGTGGCGGCAACTCAGGTAGCCGCCAGGGGATGGCAAAAAGAACCACTAGGCCCACTTGCCGGACTTGTACCCCCTACCAAATACCAGTACCAGTCCCAAGTATAGTAAAATTAGAATAAAATATTTTGGGCAGCGGAACTGCCCTCCAGAACAATTATTCAGTTTGTTAAGAGGCTTTGATTGGAGAGCTCTTTGCAATTATGTATGACAGCTACACTGGAAAGAGCCAGTTGGTTAGTATTTGAGGGATTAATGTCATATCACAGTTTGTTACTATTGCTGTTTCTTCTTTATATATATTTTTTAAATAAAAACATTTAAAAAATAATAATATTAATATCAGAATATTCATGTATAGTTTTATATTTTAAATAGTTCCTAATCAGAGCATAGTAGTGTTGCAAATCGAAATTATATACCAAGTTAATAACATTGTATTAGTAAATTATGTCATGATTGATTCCAGGTATAATATTTTCCGTTTGTGGATGCCAGAAATTCTTACATTAGTCAATACATCGACATTGGATCCAGAAGAAGGATTCTGTCCCCTTCTCCAAGAAGGTAACTTGTGGAGAAGCAACTTAACAACAGTAAGGTTGAAGTTTAACACAACAGTAAAAAAGTTACTATATGATAAGTAATAAAAACATTGTTAATTAAATATGATTCTTCAGGCAAATATGAAAAGTGAGGAAGTTTTTTCAAAAATGATGTTGGTAAATATTGGTGGTCTCATAGGGCAGCTAGCTCTCTTATTTGTCGTCAATTACATAGGAATGAAAACAATGCAATGTAAGTTACACAGTTACTAATGTTGTTTTTAAATATTAGTTAATATCTTGTTAAAAACAATTGCTAATGTTGTATTAACAAGTGTCATAACTTTAATTTTGTTCTTTATATAATGCTTTTATAAAATTTAAATTTATATATTTATAATTATGCGTTATTTGTTGGCCGTTGATATTATATCAGGATAAGATTGCTGGATGTGCGATCAGAAAAGAAGACCAATAAGTAAAACTTATTTATTTGTTCCAAAATTTCAGGCCTTCATCAGGGCTGAGAATTAAAACAAGATAACAAACATAATAATATAATAACAAAAAACATAATAACAAGAAAATAAGAAGATAGTAGATAATATGAATACATAAGCAATATTGGTAGAAAATGTAGAATGTAAGTATTATACGAAGATTAGAGCATTTTGAGAACATAGTAGAGGGAAAAAAAGAAAATAATATATATGAAAATCTAATAAGTAAATATATTTAAAAAATGATTATTATTTAAAATTAATATTGAGAAACAAAACATATATGTTCTCTAGTAGTCTGTATCATGCCATTGTAACATCACATTTATGTAATACATATATTTTTATGTAAATACAGTTGTAAAAAAACAAAGAGTGTCAATAAATATATAGATATAAATGTCAATAAATACATAGAAAAAATATTATTAGAAAAATACATATCTATAATAAATATATAAAAAAAGCAGGTCCAGGTAAACTTATAAAATAATTCTCATTGGAACTTTATTAATGTCGTTCCCGATCGCTTCAGTAATAAAATTTCTTTCAAATATAACAACTCATTAGTGAACCTGGACTACCTCTTAAATCTTAGGTAGAACCCCATCCCCCCAAAAAAAAAAAATAATAATAATTTTGTATTAAATTAACTGAAAATTGATATCTGATTGTAATTCTAAACCAACATATCTGTAAATAATATTAATGTAAACCTTTTTTGGTGAAGTATTAAAACAAACACAAATAATCTTACAGGATTTGTGGCCCATTCCCAATCTTCACTGCCTACATCTCAGAAGTATATCCCAAGAAGGGGAGAAACATAGCAGTTTTGTCAATGGGTTTCTACTCTGCAATTGGACAAATATTGCAAGCAGGTTCGTATTACTAGATTAGATACAGTATAATCATATTGAGCACCATTTGTAGCTTAGGGAGTTACGCTACAGCCTTACAATTCACGGTTTCTAATCAAGTCTGGGTGATGGACTTTTATTTCTGTGGTTGCCTCACAAAATGAAAACTTGACCCCGCCATCATAGTTGAAATAGGTTAATTACTGCTAGGTAAACCCACCTCCTCTGTATGTCAGAAATGACTAGGAAGAGGGTCATAAAAAAGAAAAAAAAGAAAAGTGAAATCGTATTGAAACTAACGCTTAATTTGGCAAGAATAGGTCCACTGGATTCTTTTTTTAAATTTATTTATTTATTTTTAAGACAAATCTCACTAATACAGGTCAAGCCATCAAAATGAAATTATTTATTTACTTATTTATTTTATTTACTGTATTTACACTTATTTTTTAGAATTAGATATAAAAATAGACTTCTATTTTTAGGATAAAGTTTTATTTGCAAATTTACAGTTTTCAATGTATATAATATACTTGATAACAGTAAATAAACAATATACATGATCTCAAATTTTACATCCTTAAAATGAAATAAAAGAAATTAAATTAATGTATAATCATGAGAGATAGTTGACCGTGGATGACTTATACGAGGAGAAGATGGTTGGGGGGGTGTGATAAAAAAATAACACAAATAATTTGAAATAACTTATTTAATCTTGCCAACGTTTTGGCCAGAATTTCTAACTTTCATCAGAGCAAAGAACAGAACAAGATAACAACCAATGGATACAAAAAATATAAACAGAATGACGTTATTAGTTATATTCATTGTATATTATTATTGTTATCAATTTTTTTTTCTATTAGTTTCTTTTGTTAAACTTGACTTCATATTTTGCTTCTTTATCCAATATTATGGTTACATATTTTATTTGTTACTTATATTTTCTTTCTCTCAATTTTATTTTTTTCTTTCCATAATTTTATTTTTAAATTATTAGTAAACTAAAATATTCGTATCCCTTTGCATTATATCACTTCAAATTTTTATTTTATTTCCTTTATTATGTTCTTTTACCTACTTATTCAATTACCTATGTATACATTTTATTTTTCACTTCTTTCATTACTCAATTTTATTAATTCTATTCTGTACAATTATTTACTTTATGTCATTCTGTTTATATTTTATTTTTTAATTTCTGTATTTATTGGTTATTATCTTGTTCTGTTCTATCTGATGCTAGAAATTCTGGCCGAAACGTTGACAAGATTAAAGAAGTTATTTCTAATTATTTGTGTTATTTTTTTATTGCACCCCCAACCATCTTCTCCTCGTATAAATTAATGTATGTTTAGAAATATCTGAGATGGCAAATCTAGAAAAAAAATTAATAGAAACAGAGGAAAAAAAGTTGATATATATGTAAAAAAAATTGGCCCCCTCCGAGATGAGACCCTGTCTAAATGCCTGCAATAGGTAGAAACAATAAATAAAACATACTCAAAGAATTCCTAAGTCAATGTTAAGAAGAGAACAAGCTCAATTCCCAGTCCTAGGAGTGGTATCTTAGCTAAATTAAGATTTTCATTACCATACAAATGATATTTATTATATAATATAGCAAATCCCTATATAATTCCAAATAAGTCACTTAAACAATATCATATTATTTACCTTCCCATTACCTAGTGTCATGTCTTGGTAAGGACTTGAGAAAGGTATTATGTATACATTCGGTTATGAGAGGTGCTAGGATCAAAAAATACTACCAACTCACGGAATGAATTCCCTAGGGGCTGATTCTTAATTCTTAATGTCACAATGTTGTGTACAGTATCTTGCAAAGCGAAGGATTAACTATGCATTTAAAAATATGGCTAGTCTTTTACGGTCCATTGTGTATATTTTACGCAAAGATTTTTGCATTTTATAATTTATTAAATTGGTGTTTCATTTATTCTCAATTTGTCAACATTATCATGAAAACTAACTTTTCATGCTATGAAATTATACCATAAATTTAATTTAAAATGCTTAACATTTTTACTATTATATTCATCTTTAATATAATAAACATAATTTATTTAGTTATTTAAACTTTATAATTTATTTCAAACAGGTTTAGCAATGTTGATAATTCCACTTCAAGTTCCAAACGAGATACCATTTAAATCATGGCAGCTCTACCAGATGGCTTGTTCTTTACCTTCCCTAATCAGTGGTATTGGTTGCATCTTTTTTGTTGAATCTCCGAAATTTTTGGCTGACAAAGGGAATCATGAAGGTGCACTCAAAGTATGCCAGACTATATATACTATAAACACTGGTAACCAATCCGCTACTTACCCGGTAAGGATTCTGAGTCTCCTCATTCGGAATTATTTAAAATAATTTTTATTTTGTATATATTGTAATATGCTCTTTTTGAGTAAATAGTATATTTTGGTGTATAAAGAGTTTTTAATATGTTTTTATTTTTTATTTTATGTATCATTTTAATATTGTTCATTTGTTTTGTTGAACCAAAAAGCAAGCTAACCAATTTTCATTGTCTATAATAAATATGTTATTCAAAACAAAACCAAGATAGCGGCATGTATCCTTCAAAAAGTCCATTGAAGAGAGGCCATATTGAGCAGACTCGAATATTTTAAAAACTTTATTTAACTTCCCATCATAATTGTAGTTACAATAAATTTAAGAAAAAATATAAGTCAAGAATAAGTGTTAAAGAATAATGTTCATTAAGGAAATCATAGGAAAAAACTCAAAACTGTAGTGCTACAATCGATGTTGAGAACTAACACCGAGAGAATCGTTGTTAGGCGGGATTGGGAGGATGTATCCTGGATCCAAGAGGTCATGAACATTTTTTTTCTTCCCCAGTGGAACATTTAGAGAAAGAAGATATCAGAGTGTCATTGGAAAGAAAAAGATACTTTTTGTTTTGGATCGCCTGGTGAGAGGACGTTTCCTGAGAGCAGAGGTGAAGAGAATCTTTTGTTGACTTTTAGAAATAGCATTTTGGGAAAGAAGACAAAATGTTTTGTTTACAGTTAATGAGTGTTTGTTTGTTGAGAACGAACACATAGAGTAATTGGTTACTTTTGCTCATAATAGAATTGAAGCAGATTTGTAAAGGTAATTTAATTCTGTGTCTTTCGTAGTTGTTGTTGTTGATTGTTGCTTAAAGGCGTAAAACCCTCTGGTCATCAACGCCTATGGGATGATATTAGTAAAAAGTGTCTTTCGTAGTTGTATGTATGTTCTGATTGCTTAGAAACCCGCCCTGAGATTAAGAGTCTAAAATGTTATAAAATTTAAATAAAATTTTACTATCTATTTAATATTAAAGCTTTCAATTTGAAACCAAGCTACACTTGAGATATGAGAATTTAGTTAAAACTATCAAATT
>NW_027112464.1:10119-16968 GCF_000696795.3 Halyomorpha halys | reverse complement strand
TATTATCTATTTGATTTTAAAGTTCTTAATTTGAACCCAAAGTATCTTTTATATTTGAAAAAAGTTTTATAAAACGAGCAAAGATTCTTTTTATTTTATTTTTAATATTTTTAAAATTATTACAATACATATACCTACAAACTACCACACACATATACCATACACATCAGTATTTTTATATTTTAACATGATGGCCACAACACCTATAATACTTTCATGTACTAATTGGTATAAGATTATGTTATATTTTTCTTTTTTACCAATTTCTTATGGCATTCTAAAGATAGAATCTTATTAATCTTGTCCTCAATACTCACTCACTCACTGTTGGGCGCTACAGTCCTTGTAGGACCTGGGCCTCTGCCACCACTCTTTCCCATGCCTCGGGGTCTCCAGCGAGACTCCTCCAATTTTCGACTCCCATCCCTCTCATATCATCCAGCCACCAGCGCCTGGGTCTGCCCCTTTTCCTTTTTCCTCCTGGTGCACCATTTAGCATCCTTTTAGGTAGCCTGCAGGGCTCCATCCTTTCTACATGTCCCAACCAGGCTAAGATCTGTTCTTCTTAATAGCACAGAGGATATCAGGCTCTCCATACAATTCTTTATTTCGTCATTGCTCCTGATTCTCCACCTGTGCTCCTCTTTAACGGCTCCAAAGATCTTTCTCTCCCAAACCTTCTGTCCTCAATACAAAAATCTTTATTTATTAATAAAACCATTATCAGGTTTGTTTCAACACGAGTCAAAACTATCATCAAACTAACAGGTGCATGTACAGTATGACTTTTTCATTCGAATTCTTGTATTCCACATGTTTGATAGTTCTGAGTTGTGTTAAAACAAACCTATATAATTTTGCATCTACACTTATAAAATTTATTAAAACTAACTTAAATTTCTTTTGCAGAGCAACCAGCATTTGTGTCTTAATGTTGATTGCAAGGATAGGTACTTTATCTTTGAACTTTCTAATGGCAAACCTCATCTATACTTATTGCGAGTATTTATTTTATGGAATGGGATTATTAGGATTAGGTAAGTAGGTAACAAAAGGATTAGTTTTTAAAATTCTTATAAAAAAAAAGTTATCTATTTTCTATAATAGGCAAGAGAAATTCAATTATAATTAATACAATTTTTTTTTTCAGTAATTGCAGGTTTAATGCTGATAATACCAAATAAACCCATAGAAGACAATCTTTCGAAACCTTCGAAAGAAAATTAAAACTCAAGTAATCTCACATTTTTATATAGACAAACTATTCTTAAGAACAATTAGTTTTTAATATGCTTCAGCGATATGAAAGTATGAATGAAAATTTAAGCATGAAGAAATTATTATTTAAAAAGTACTATTTATGAGTCACATCTTAAACTTTTTCAAAAACAATGAAAATGCTAATTAAAATTGAAAAAAATAAAATCGTGAAAATTTTATAACATTAGATCTCACAAAAGATGAAGGAACAGCGAAACTGTGATTTACAAAACCATAAGTAATGTAAGTGATCTATTTATAAGCAAGGAGAATATATAAAAGAATATTGTTTTTTTTAATATATAATACTAAAATTTACAAACATGTACATGTACATATTTATTTTACCTTTTATATTATATTATATTTTGTATATGATGATGAAGTGCTAAGTACCATTTCAGGAAAATATCTAATAAAAAAAAACTAAATGTTTGACTTTTTTTAACTATGTTTTGTATAAATAAATTTAAGCTAAGGACATTTTATAATAAAAAATAAAATTTAAAAAGTCACATTTTATTAGCTGTTTCTCAAAATCAAGTAACATAATATTTCTGAGTCCAGGTCTTCTGCTCTTTCTGTTTGGCAAATGTTAAACATCCAGTTTTAGACTAAAACATTGGAAAAATGTTTTTATTATAGAATATTTTGAAGGTTACTATGGATTCATTTCTGACTCATTTTTTCATAAGGTATTCTATATCTTAATAAATTCAATGATAATAAATATTTTCTGTATTATGTTACATATCATTAATGTTTACATTAATTATTATTCAACTTAACTTCTGGGAAATCAAACACCCTTAAAAACTTTATACATTTAATATTTATGAATTTGATGACGTTTCAAACTATATATTGTCCGTTTTCAAACTCAATATCTAAAATCATACATTAAATATAGTTAATAATGATTCAAACTTTATATAAACTATTTTGGTAAATTACAATTTTTTTAAAAAAAACATTTCACATCTCTGTAATTAAAATATCAAATGCTGAGATTTTATTTATTAAAATTACCTGTTACAGACGAATTAATTTTAATGACAAGAATTTATAATTTGATGGAGTTAATTTTATCGAAAATTAGACAATTAGTTTAACACAATCATTATTGAATTATAGATATTTTATGTGTTTTTTTAGTTTTATCTCACAAAATGTGTTACCATAATTCTGGACACATATTTATATAAGACAGATATTAATATTTAAATGTATAATGTAAGTGCTTTTAATTATGGTGATGTAGAATGCTTAAAAAAAAAAAAAAACAGTCCCAATCTTGGGCCTGGTTAACTGAAGTGAAAGTTCTGGAAATGAAATAATGAATTAAACTTTTATTAAAATGATCAAGCATTCCCACTTACAGCTTAAGGTAAAATATTAGTACTAGAATAATAATTAGAGTAGAACTGTCAATTCTAGTAGGAAATTTTATCTACTGTAATTGGATCTCAAAATCTCCTATTTGGAGAAGGAGCTCACTCAATCAGCCTAGTACTGCTAGAATTGTAAATCTACTACTACCCTATTACAATATTAAGATTTTCCTGCTAGAATTGATCAGTTATGATGAGCTAGGTTTGAAAAGGGACAAATTGTAATATAAAACGTTATTCAATTGATAAATAAAAGATATATAATGAGGTGTTAATAGTTGACAGTGCATTAATGTGAGGAGAAGATGGTCGGGGGTGTGGTCCGCCAAAATACACAGATAAACTAAACTTATTTATTTGTTCTAACCTTTCAATCTGATTTTGTGTTTTTTCCTCTTCTTTCCTTTACCTCTTCACTAGGAGTGAAAAAAAAACAATAATGAGATAACTAGCATAACTCAGAGAAACATAAAAAAGAAAAACTTACTTTTGGAGGTTTTATCCCTCTGTCCAGGTGGGTTGTTCTCTTGGTTATTCTGCTTGTCCAGAAGGCCTTGACAATGGGTGTTCAGTATGTAAAGGTATATATCTTCCTGACAAGGAAGATAATTAGACTAACGGTAACAACCCCAATATCTCAGAGGATGGTAACCTTGTCCTACTGGGTGCTATTCTGATAAATAGGAGAGTGGTATGCCAGGGTAGCTAGCGCCAGAGTGATGCAGGAAAGTGACATCATCCTGCCAGGTACTAGTCTGACTAGGTAGTGGTCCACAGAGCCAAAGGAAGTATGTAAGATCAGATGGTAGTTTCCTCTCGGAGGTTTTGAGGGATAACAGGTAGAGGAGAGGGATCATGTCAAGGGAGATCAAAAATTAACAACCACTTAGAAATCGGGATCGGCTATTAACCAAATCTATCTCAAGTAGAGGCTGTGGATTTTTTTTTTTCTAAACTATATATATATTAATAAATATATATACAATACGGATTATATTATTACAATAAAAATAATATACAATACATTTATTTACAATTTTTCTTGTTTTGCCTTACGGCATTATAAGATCAGCAAAACATGGTCCGCTGAAGGCAGTTTTTACATTTTGTGGCTCTATAGCCGGGGGCTAACAAAGAATGTGAGGGACATTCCGGCTGGTGGTGATGGTGTGATGACTTCAAGCTGCAGAGCCCGAAGTCCTTCCCTCGGCGAGGACGTCGACCAAGGGGACTGTGCTTTGCGTACTGTACGTCTCATGGTTCCTGTCAATGATTTCCCACAGTAAATTTGTGAATTTATTGTGGGAAATCTTTATCTTTATCTTTCAATAGTTCCTGATACTCAGAATTTTGAAAAATCAATAATATTTCATTTTCAAAATTCTGTATCTCAGGAACTATCGAAAGTAAACAGCTTTACTAGAGCGCATATTTACTCTTCTTTAAATGATGTAACCTATTAGGATCTATAGTGTTGTAAATAGTTTCAAAGATATAGAACTTCGAATGAAAAATAATTTTTTTTTTTAACGTTTTGAAACATTTTGTATTCTCCTTAACTATACTTGGCAGACTTGTCAATTATGACTAGGAGTTAGAGTAGTTTTAATTTTAATTCCTTTTTTTCCACCAGGCTCTTGAACTATATATAGAACAAATTTTTTGTAGAGCTGATGTTAATGAATGAATATTTTGTACTTTCCACTGTTGTAAAGGGCAATGCATATAAGTTATGATTGGTTACTAGTGGCTAGTCCATGCCTGAAGGAAACTTTCAAAACAGGCAGGAAGGAAAGTGTAAGTCCTGACAGGTTACTAGATGAAGGGGACCATAAATCCTGACAGAATACTACAAAAACACAGACCTAAGTCCTGACAGAAAACTAGACAAACACAGACACCCTTATGATTGGAGAGAATGGGTAGGAAGGAGGAGAGATCCAGAGAGGTCATAGTGAAACTAAAGACAACATGCATGTTGTTAACAAACAAAAAGATTGTATTTTTATTTTTTTTTTTCGGGCAAGACTCCCATTGGAGTCCTATATTACCTAACCATGGTTGGGGGTCAAAGTTCTTCATTTTGTGGAACCGCCACTCAATGAAAAAAGTCAACGTCCCAGGCCGGATTTGAACTGGCACCGCCAATAGACATCAAATTGGTAAGACTGTGTCTTAACCACTGAGCTATGGGCGGCCCAAAAAGATTGTATTGATTCAATATGAATATAAATGTTTTTTTTTTCCCGATTCCTCTAAAATAGGATATAAAGTAAACAATGGCAATTCACAGATAGGCTTTTTTTTCTTACCTCCTAATTTCTTTATTTTTAAACATATACAATTAACTTAACCTAAATTCTATATACACAATATACATCTAACTTTTATTGCTGCATGAAGTTTTAAGATGAGAACACTGGGTTCGCTGAAGGAGGTTTATACATGGCATCTTTGCTGGAGGGCTCACAGAGAATGGGGAGGGACAATTCCGACTGATAATGCAGATGTTTTTTTTTATTTTCAAAATCCTCTTATTTATATATAATTACAAGTACAAATATATAATATAATACATAGTATATTGTAAAAATCATAAATTTATTAAAATAAAATGAATGGAATTTTATTACTTTTAACTAATTTCCTATTTAAAGGATAGCTTGGGATCTAATTTGAAAACTTTAATATTAAATAGATAATAGAATTTTATTTAAATTTTATAATATAAAAGACTCTTAATCTCAGGGCGGGTTTCTAGGCAATCAGAAACAGACACTTTTACTATTAACACTTAATTAAATTAATATCTATTTTACACATGTATTTAAATTTAGGTATAACAAAACTAACTAATTTCATAGACTCTTCTTTTGATGATTCTTGGTATCTTCTTTTCTATAATGCTATGTCCTACCGTCAAAAATGGCTTCCAGTCCTTCCAAAAAGCTATGTCTCTCTCACAACAATGGCTTCAATCTTTCCCGCTTTCAGCCGACGGACGTCCTCTCCCTTTTTCTTCTTGGTTGTCTTCCTTTTTCAAGATGTCCACCCTTGCTGGACAGAAATTGATGGGGACCTCCTCAACCTGGAAACATCATTTCCCACTCGTTCCCAAACAACGAAAGCCCTCCAAAAACCAAAACCTGTCTCGATGTTCCATGTAAACATCGATTATTGCACAACAGTTAGGTATTTTTGCAAATGATTTACTTTCTGAATATTATTCTTTAGCACTATTTCTTGACTTCTATTTTTTCTTAAATTTACTGTATTTTCAATTATGATGGGAAGAGTTAAAATAGTTTTTATGCTATTTGAATCTGCTCAACATGGCCTTGATTCAACGGACTTGTTGACTGAAGGATACGTACCCCCATCTTGGTTTTGTTTTGAAACACGAATTTATTATAGACAATGAAAATTGGTTAGCTTGCTTTTTGATTTAAAATAACAAATATGCAATACTGAAACAATATACATAAAATAAAAACGTAACTAAAATCATTTATCTATAAATATCAACTATTTATTAAAAAAGAGGATATTACAATATATACAAATTTTACATAATTACTTTGTTTGCCGTATGACAGTGTAAGATGGGTTACAGGGTCCACTGAAGGCGGTTTCACATTGGTGACATAATAGCTGGGGGCTTACATAAAATGGGGAGGGACCACTCCGGCTGACAGTGGTGGTGTAATGACTTCAAGCTGCAGAGCCCGAAGTCCTTCCCATGGCCAGGACGTCTACCAAAGTGTAAGACGTTAGCTTTCAGTAGATCGGAAATTCTATTGTAATCTTTATTAATTCAAATAATACATTTATGAATATTACAATATCTTATATAGTTGTTACATTTATGAAATTAAAGTATATACAAGGAATATTACAAATATTATAAAGGCGTTTGCCTGATTGTAGTAGTTCCCTTGTTAGCTGGTAGGTTGCGTTATCGCTGACCATAACAGTTCTAGCGGCTGTAGAAGTTATAATAGGGGTATTCATGATCTTTGGTTTAACATGTTAAAGCGTGTTAAATGGAAAAACTCATTTTAAATCGAAAAAAATTGCCTTCTTTTACCGTGGTAAAACAAAATAACATTTAACATGGCTAAGAGTCTGTTACCAGGTCTGTTAAATAGAGAATGACATCACACAATAGACCAGTTGAGATCGCCGCCATTTTTGTTGT
>NW_027112464.1:8158-8564 GCF_000696795.3 Halyomorpha halys | reverse complement strand
CGTTTAACATGACTTCAAATAGGGCTACTCACAATCTTATAGTTATAACATTTAACATGGTAAAACATTTAACATTTAACACAACATCATGAATATACCCCATATACACAACACCCCTAATATAGACCAAATCGGTGTCGCTGCTTCCCAAACTATGGTAGGCATAGTAATCATATTCCAAACAGTTATAACCAAAAAACCTGTATATAGTTCTCATCAAAGTAATCAAAAATTGGGGTGACATAATTGTTTTTTTTCACCTCTTGGGTCCTTGGACTAATAGAAAAGAGCCTCGAGTGAGGTTGAGCTAATAATTTCAAAAATTATTAATTATAAAACTCTTCATAAATTATTAATTCAATAAGCATACAATACATGCTCGTTGAATTAATTTTATTATGTAATA
>NW_027112464.1:1698-6498 GCF_000696795.3 Halyomorpha halys | reverse complement strand
AAGTGTTTTTATGAAAAGAGTAAAAGCATACCCCCTTTTTTTTCAGGGTCGAATAGCACTTATTCATCCGCAGACTTAGAAACAGCAATAACAAAAACTGGTAAGTTTTTTTTTTTTTAAACTGAATTACATTAAAGAATTTTAATGATTAGATTATCTTAAAAGCTGGACAAGTTCAAATTAATAGTTGACCCTATAATTTAAAATAGGAAGATGGTCAGGGTTGCGGTCATGACTTTAATATTAAGGATATTCATGATCTTTAGTTTAACATGTTAAATGGAGAAATATTTCCTTCTTTTACCATGCTAAAACGATATCACATATAACATGGTTGAGAATCTGCTACTAGGTCTTTTAAATAGAGAATGACGTCACACAACAGACCAACAGAGCTCGTCACCGTTTTCTTTGTTGTCGTGTCAGGTTACTTGCTCATAGTTTGTGTTTTGATTGTGTTAGTATTGTTTTGGATGTTTTTATAACTAATAATAATAATGTAATGTCATTTGTCAATTAGCTTATCTTGATTCTCTTCCTCACAAGTCAGAAGATCATCAAGGCACTCAGTGGCTTGTCAAGACAATAGGTTAAACAGACAGCCCTGATGAAGCCCTACAAAGTGGAACGAAACGTCGGGCAACAAACAGTTTAAAACTATTTTGTTCTTCTTTGACCACAATCCCGACCATCTTCATATTTTCAATATTATTGAAATTGATTCGATTTATTAACGGGACAAGTTCAATATTAGGAGTATTCATGATGTGTTAAATTTAAAAGGTTTTAACATGCTAAATGTTATAAGTTCAGGATTGTGAGTAACCCTTTTTAAGTCATGTTATGTGTTAAATGCATATGAGCTACTAGTGGATTTTTGAGCAGCTTGTTTTATAACCTTTCCTTCCCAAACTCCATGTTATTGTTTAGTTCAAAGTTTTGATTACAGTAATTTATTACATGCTTAAATTGAGTGAAAAGTGAAAGTTTGGCCACTGATTGTCTTGTTTATCTTCTAACTTGTGAGGAAGAGAATCAAGATGAGCTAATTGACAACTGTCATTACATTATTATTATTATTGTCATCCATTGCTTTATTAGATTTAAAAACATCCAAAACAATACTAACACAAACTATGAGCTAGTAACCTAACAACAATGAAAACGGTGACGAGCTCTGTTGGTCTGTTGTGTGACGTCATTCTCCATTTAACAGACCTAGTAACAGACTCTCAACCTTGTTATATGTTATATCGTTTTAACATGGTAACAGAAGGAAATATTCCTCGATTTATAAGTTTTGCCGTTTAACACGCTTTAACACGTTAATCTAAAGATCATGAATACCCCTAATCTTAGAGTCATGAGCGAGCATTTAACGTGAGATTACAAAGAATAAGAGTTTTTAATATTCCAGTATATGTTTGAAGAAGACAAATAATGTTTAAACTCTTTAATATGAAATCTGTACCGTGAAGAAGTTGATATAGTAGAGTTATCATGAAAATGAGAACACGCGTTGATGACCACAAGGTTTTATGTCTTTAAATAAAAATAAACAAACATGATAATCCGTTTTTTAGACTGTAAGATTGCTTAGTGTCCTTCGTTCATGAGAAAAATTGGCAACTCGATTCGAACAGCGAGTTCATGGGAATAATTTAATAACAGATATTTAACTGTATGATTTAAGAGGTAATCACAAATTTTAAAATCGATTCTCTGAAAGTGAAACTTAACGAGTAATCAACATTCTCACGGTAGGTGAGGAAATAATCTCTTTACTACTTGTATCAAGAAGACAACAAGTAATGTATAAAATATGCTAATAGGATTATGTGTGTTCAGCTAAAAATTGTAACAGTGTTGAAAATTAAGATTATGATATTAATGTTCATTAAAATGTTAAAATTAGATGACATGTCTATTAAAAAGTGTTTTGGATTCAACTTAGAATTGTATTTACAAGATTGGATAGATATACAAAATAGCAATAAAATTGATTCTGAAGATGGCATGTAAGCCGAAACATAAAATATTTTGATAAAAGAAAGATGGTTCGAGAGCCAACGTTTCGCTCCACTTTGAAGGACAACATCAGGGCTAAAAAAAAATACAAACACTTAAATAAGGTAAAAACATATTAAAAATAAAATTTAACAAACGTGTGGCTTGTTATGATAATTTCTATAAAAATGAACAATTGTACATTAACCAAAATAAAATGATTATTTTCAAACGTAACGTATTATTTAACCACCAACTTCCATCAATTACATCTCTTTCCTGTTTCCATGTTCGTTCTTGCCTGCAATATGTAAGGTAGGTCTCCTATCTTGTTCATTATTCCAGTTTTCATTAATTGTCCTTTTGTTATTTTTATTTAATTTTACATTTCACTGTACATTGTTTTTATTATCATAATTAGCCACTGCATTATAAATGACTGATATAATACGTGTTTAATGTAAGGCCTTTCTGGACATAGCGAGTTGAGATTTGGGGCTCCACTCGTATCCTATTGTTAAAATCCAAAATCTTTCGTAAAATTCTCAATACTTCTTACTTTGTCACAAATAAAATCATACACAAAGACCTTAATGTTCCATATGTAACCGATCTAGTCCAAACCAGATATCAATCCTTCCATTATAAACTCCCTAACTGGCCAAACCCAACAGTTTCTATCCTTGCTTATTCTTCCATCCCTGACAACCGTCCGAGGCGCCTAAAAAGGAGATGGCCGCGAGACCTCATAATAAAAAACGTTATTAGAGTACTACCAATGAGTAGTTTCTCTACACGCCTTTATCACTCCATAATAACATACATCAAATTTACTGAATGTATTATTACGTACAGTTGTAAATTTCAATGAAGATAAAAAAATAAATAAATAAATAGCCACACCTTTGTTAAAATTTAATTTTGTTATCTATTTGCTTACTTTTTTTAACTTCATTGAAGTGTTTTTATCTTTTTAGTCCAGATGAAGCCCTGCAACGTGGGGCCAAACATTTGCTCAAATTAAATTTTAGATAAAAATAGAAATCAATTTTTTGAATGTTTCTTATAAAAAACAATACTTGGAAGATGGTCCGAGTGAGGTCAAATAAAAACTCATATAGTGATTTAACTATTTGTATTGAGCCAAACTTTTCGCCCCCACGTTGTAGGGCTTCATCATGGCTAAAAAAGATACAAACACTTAAATGATGTAAACATAAATAAAAAAGTAAAATTTGTTTACTTTATAATTATTTTCAAATGTAACGCCAATCCCCACTCCTCCCAATACGTCCTGTCAAAACGGTTCGCTCTAGCTCTGACTTTTGTCTAAAAAGTACGTTTTCTCTGTCGTTCATTGTCTTCCTTTATTCTTGATTTTATTCATATTCCTATTTTTTCATCTTTTAATTTGTACTTTCTTTTATATTTCTTCTTTTTATCTGTTATAATTTCCGTTGTCGAGGTGGAGTTATCTTCTTAACTATTCTGCTTATCCAGAAGGCCTCGACAATGCGTTTTCAGTTTGTAAAGGTAAGGTAGTTGACGAGGAAGATGACTGACTAGACAGGATGAGACTAACGAGTGATACCCGTTATATCTCGGAGGATGGTAACCTCGTCCTATCGGGTACTATTCCGATAAACACGAGGGAGGAATGCAGACCTGAAGGGTAACTAGCCTCCAGTGCCATGTAGGAAGGTGCCTTCTTCCTACCGGATACTATTCGGACAGAGGTGAAGGAGGTATGCAAAAAGGTAGAGAAGAGAGATCATGCTATGGGTGAACAAATAATAACAAACATTTAGAATTCAGAATCAGCTATAAACTGAAAATGTCTCATGCAGAGGTTGTAGAAGAATGACGTTTTATGATCTGGATAGAATTTTTTTTTTTTTCATAGGCCCTATATAAAATTATTTTGACTATCATATACATAATAAAAAAATTTATATACATAGGTTTTACTTTTATCTACTTTTTCTGTAGAGAGTCTACATTTTAAGGAGTCTAGTAAGTGTTAAAAGTTTTGTGGTGTGGGTTACATGACCATTAAACCTGTTGGGGCACACATTTCTTGTGAAGTGGAATTTAACTTAAGACGTGTCCTTTTACAGTTTGTTGCCAACGCACTGGAGAGGGCGCTGGTTTTAAAGTTTGGAATAGCGGATTTGGGAGGTACTAGAGAGAATTTGATATGGCGGCGTTTTATGAATTCTGGGACAGTCGGGAGATCCAATAGCGTATGGAGATCTGGTGGTTTATTCGGCCACGCTTTGTTAGCACCATCTTCCTAAGCATTGAATCTTGAAAGCGCTGGAGGAATCTCTAAGTGCCGTCTGAGAGATGGGTGTACAGTGGCGCTCCGTGGGGTAACGCCGGCCTCAGTATACTTTTATATACCTGGGGTTTTAGTCGCGGAAAAAGAGCCGGTGAAGTGAGGAGGTGATTTAGACGGTATAGATTTTCTTCCAACCGTTCTCGTTTTCTGGCAGAGATGGATGGAGAGCTTGAGGTGACGATCAAGGTTTATGCCCAAATATACTATGGCATTGGAAGGTGAGTTATATACTATGGCGGTGTCCGCCACTTTGCGAGTTGATCGTTTGTGCTTGTTTTGAGCGAACACCACCCAGTCCGTTATAGCTGGGTTAACCGATATGTTTAAGTGGACCAGTTGCTAGATGATGTCAGAACAGACGACTTCAGCCTTACGTAGGGCAGTTTGGGCATTTATGCTGCTACTGTAGAAGAGAATATCGTCAGCGAATGTGGCGGTGTGATTTTTTTTTT
>NW_027112464.1:0-1638 GCF_000696795.3 Halyomorpha halys | reverse complement strand
ATATATATACTAACTATATGTATATATACAACGTTTACAAATTACAAATTATTTTCCTATTTTTACCCGTAGGTACTATTAGAATATGGCAAGGGTTGGTAGGGGGTTATTGTTATGGCACTTTGTGCCTTTTATTTACTGAGTGGGGAGGGACCACACTAATGGCTTCTTTATTTTATTAGATTCAGGCTGCAGAGCCAGAATCCCTTCCCTCGGCGAGCACGTCAACCAAGGGGACGGTACTTAGCCACCTTTCAGGTCTAAGAAGTGTTGAGAATTCTTTAAGACCCTTAATTATAGGCCTAGTGCATACGACTGTTACCGAGAGGCATAGGGACGTGACGGCCGTGCGGGTTAAGTCGCAGGTCCCAGTGCGTTCGGTTCGGAACGTTGTGAGTTCGATTCCCACCTGGGACAGTTAAATATTCATTTTTCGGCGGTCCCTAAGAATGAGTATTGACACTCCCACCTTGGTTAGTATGTGGCGGCAACCTAAGTAGCCGTCAGGGGTTGGCCAAAAGGACCCACAGGCCCACTTGACAGACTTGTTCCCCCAACCAAATACCAGTACCGAGAAGCGGTCTTATCTTACCTACTTGAGGTAGTTTTGTGCGTTATATTGGCATCGTTTATTTATTATTTTACCGACATTGCAAAGTAATCTGTATAACAATTAATAATATGTAAAAATAAGAATACGTTTTTATAAAATACAATAATATATAAATTTGAGAGCTTCGGTTAGGCTCGAGGTGCTGCGCTCTAGTGGATTGTAGTTGAACTCTTTGTTCCTCTTGCTACACCGTTTTTATTTATTGTTTATAACCTTTTATTATTCTTATTTAATTTTTACGTTACATTGTACATCCTTTTAATTTTTCATTTACTTTTTTACTCATGTTTTCATCATTTAAGTGGTTGTATCTTTTTTAGGCCTGATGAAACCGTGAAATGTGGGCCGAAACGTTGGCTTGATAAAAATAGTGTAATCACAGTTTGTTTATTTATATTTATCTATTTGTTATATGTATTTATTTGACCGCACCCAGCCCATTTTCCATTCATTATTACACACGGTCAATTAGTGATTTTCCAAAAAAAACATACTTGTATAGGATGGGGAAAGTTCAGCATTGCCTTGCTACTCCTCGCCTTTCCTGCTTCATGCTCGAGTGTCTTCGACTCAGGTTCAATGTCCTATCTGATTCCAGTTGCTTCGGTTGATTTAGGACTCGCACCAAATGACAGGGCTCTTCTACAATCTTCATGCTACGCAGGTAAAAAACAAGAAAAATTCCATTGCAAATTAAATTATATGTATGTATATCTTAACTGGCATTTATGATTGATTTTCAAATATCAGAAATCTTTCATATCCAATTTTGAAAAAAAAGACATCAAGATGACCAAAATACATACCACGACAATGAAGCTCCAACAGTCATGTCAATAGTAAAATTAAATTTAGAAAATCCTATCTATTAGAAATAATAGAGCAGTGGTTTACTCAAGATATTTCCAATTCAGCATTGCAGTAGGTGTTCAGGGAACCACCTTCTCCTCTCTCCCCCCCCCCCTGAACAAATTCAATTCAATCATATATAAGGCACTGCAAGCTAATGTGCTACTCTCTGTTTG
>NW_027112463.1:0-5795 GCF_000696795.3 Halyomorpha halys | reverse complement strand
GTCAGAAATCTATAGAAGGGGGTCATAAAAAAACAAAAAAAAAGAGAGAAAAAAAAGGTGGTTTTAATAAAAGGTCTTAAATCTTCTGGTTCTATAACTTTTCACTTATACAACAAATCCACAAGAAAAGGCAGAAAAAATATAATGAAAGAAAGAAAAGTTATCTGAGTATAACTAAAACATACACAGTATATAGCAAGTTGTTTTATATACTTTCTTTTAATTTCAGTAAGTTGTTTCTAATTACACATGGACACAGCAATGTGATCCTCCTTGGGGACATTTTTCAAACCCAGTTTAACAAATATAGAACTGTTTTTTCATATGAGTATAGTGCTTTCCTTCACCTATTTTTACCAACCAATAACTCAATTTTGAAAAATGAGACATTAGCCAGTTTTCTTCTGCAGTTTTCTAGTACTGAACAGTGGGGGTCGAAGAGGATACTGATGGAAAGGATTCCAATGCACCAAGTCAATTCCATACATATATAAGTTAAGGATTGTCAACACAAATTTAACGTATATATATATATAAGTATTGTCAATTCAAAAACTAAACAATGGCCAAGACAATAAAAATAAAACAAATAACCTCTTGATTAACTTACCACGGAAATACCAAGAACAAAGTTCTAGCTTTTCGTTGTTTTTGACCTTAGAAAGATCCATTTCAACAAACAAACTAATACAATAAAAAATCAACAAAACGATACTGGTGACAATTGAAGCTAACCTTTAAACAAAAACTACCTCCTGTCGTTCATGAACGTTAAGTTAGACTCAGAAATATAAGCAAAAAAGTACTCTCCGACTAATTTTAAACGTAAGTTACGAAGTAGATAAGTCAGAAAAGTTGAAAATATTATACAGACTACTGAAAATTCATAATTAAGTGCCAGAAAATCGCTATTTTGATATTTCAAAATTCCAATAAATTAATTACTTTAGTGCTTAAAATTTTGCTCAAAAAGAACTTTCATATCGGCCTTACTACCTATAAAATTGCCAGAAAAATCCGTATCTAATAACAATGATATTTCAGTATAAAAAACTTTAATTAAATTACACACCTATTACTATTATTACATACCTTAGAAAAAAAAATATATCGTTGGTATGTACAATATAAATAAATATGACACTCCTTATCTAAAATAATGGCTAAAATTATTTGCACTTTTTACAAAGCTATTCTTCTACAAAAGGTAAGAAAACACGCTAAATTTAACATTGGTAAAAGTATAAACTTAAAAAACGTAAAAAGTAAACAAACTTCAAATAAATAAAATCACTAAGCTTAATTGCTTAAATAAATTATTATATTTCTAGAAAAAAAAAGTATTTGTACTTCAAGATTATTTTTGAACTAAACTAAATACTTCACAAAACGACTAGATGTGAATGATTGTCTGCAGGGGCAACAATAAAACAACTGTAAAACAAACTAACTGATAAGAATTGTTAGAAGTTATAAATATAATGTTCTCAAACCGATTCAACGAAACTCATTGGCAGTCATAAGAAAATCAAGCTTATTATGAGCAAATAAATAAATTATAAATTATAAGTACTTAACAAACAATTACTTTTTAAGCTGATTTATTGTAGTACTTGATAAATTAATTTTATGATTTAAAAAGATCATGAAAAAATTCTAAAGAGAACAATAGGTTTAGTTTTATTTTTCATTAAACAAATTATTCCTCAACAATTGCTACCGTGAAGCAGTAGGAAGCCGTAAAACCCATACATAAAATTGTTTTTAGTGAAAGCTGTTTTTATTAAAAACTACTAAAAATTGAAAATGGTGTTACTCAAAGTTTGAATTTGAGTAACATTTTTCGTATAGCTATCATTCTATGATATTTATTTGTAATTTCAAATAATTTTCATTTAAAAAATATTAATATATCAATTCAATCATTGTCCTATTTCTAAAACGTAATGATCTGGGTATCAGTTCCATCCGTCAGCTTTCGAAAACGATTATTCCATTCCATCTAAGATTGGCGACTAAGTAACTATTTGGTTTTGATGAGAATAACTGATGCCCGGTAATGAGAAGTTGAAGTTTAATAGCTTATTTTTCCAACTAAGATAGGCATATATACAAGAGGAACAACATACTTTAAAAACCCTTAAATCGGACGTAAAACGTGAAATTAAAAAAAAAAAAAATAGATATTTCAAAAAAACTATTTCAGCACGGTAACATGAATGTACTTACTTTTCTTGAACGATGAACTGTGTCTTGGTAGAAAAAACGGTTTTCAGATAAGACAGTTTTCATTTTGTTATCATGAAATTTTCTTCTGGAGGTTCAAAAATAGAAAATGTCAATAGAAGCATGGTTATGAGAACATTTTTAATTAATAAACTTGAGATGTTTTAAGTGACACCGATTTCATTGCAGACAGTTTTACTAACAATTTTTAAACCTCAAAAAGTAAATTAGATTGAAGGAAATACATTTTTTTAAAAAGATATTATAAAATGAGAAAATAAAATAATGAAAACATTAGTTCATAAGACACATCCCTCAGATGGAATACTCCAGTATCACTATAATTGAGATTTTTTTTTTTAGAACTACCCACATGCTTCTGATTTAATCACTTAGAGTAAAATGAACTACCCCTCTTTTGGGTTTTCTCACCTAACCCCTCACCTTCTTCTCTGTGTACTTAGTATTTTTTATAAATTATTCAACAATGTAGGAGTATTTCATCAAAAATTAATATATCTACTTCTCTAAATTAGTTTTTTTTTTATTGAAAAATTAAAATTCTACATCAATAACTAATCCAGTTAATTTCAGAAATTAAATTCGCCCTCTGTAATAGGTGTTACAAATCAATGTTTTCAATAAAAAATGAACTCATCTGCATGAGATGCTTCCATAGTGATTTTCCAAAAGTGGATGTATTGATTTTTGATAGAAAACTCCTTGATTCTGTTAGAAAAGAAACCAGTTAGCCTTTATTCTCAGAATTATTTATTTGAAGAAATATTTTGATGTTGAAACAGCAGAAAAAACGATACATTTTGGGTTCATTATTTGAATAAGGGGATATGTTTAGACCAACTGTTAAAAAAAAAAAAAGTCACTAGTATCATGCTCTCAACCAT
Source organism: Halyomorpha halys (assembly GCF_000696795.3). Classification (NCBI taxonomy): domain Eukaryota; kingdom Metazoa; phylum Arthropoda; class Insecta; order Hemiptera; family Pentatomidae; genus Halyomorpha; species Halyomorpha halys. The sequence goes on along the minus strand of NW_027112463.1, from coordinate 2,664 downwards.
CACAATTTGAGGTAACTATATATTTGATCAACAACTAATACAACAGTAAACAAATTTTCTATAACATACATAGTTGAAAAGATGTCTCTGAGCCAAAAGCCCAGATCTTACCTTCTGAGAAACTCTTATAATTTTTAACATAAATATTAATTTCACTAAGACTGATAATAGGACAAAAGATAAAATACAGATTAATATATATTCACTTTTAATAAGGTTTAATTTTAGTGAAAAAGTTTTCTTAGGATAAAAATGTCACTGCTGTAAATGATAAAAGAAGATTTATTTTTAAAAAAATATTTATTTACAATTATTATTGAAAATATATGATCAAATCTAAACAATAATATTTTGTGTATTTACAAGATCATAAATAAACAAAAACAAATGAGAAGAACATAATTGATGTGTCCATAAAATGTTGAACCCAAAACAGCTTCAAATAAAATAAAAAAAAAAAAATACAAAGTAAATAAGGCTATAAATTAATAATTTACATATCAATTACTGCATAGTACATTAACAAATGTAAAAATGATGTAAGAAATTTTAACTGAATGAATATTCCAGTTACATATGTATGTATGTATATATGTATAGATTAGTAGTCCATAACCTTCTGATGATAATTTTTAGGAAGGCTATTTCGTCCTCATCAGAAGTTCAATGTATATCTTGACTTTCTGATAAACCTGGATTTAATCAAAAGAAATAAAATAAGTTGAATAAAATTTAAATTATTCTAAAGTAAATCTAAGTTATACTTTTTTTTTTCAAGCAAATGGGAAGGAAAAACAATGTTTTGACTATTGATTTGGCTTTGTTTTGCAAATTTAAAATTTTCATTTTATCTTTTGTTTCCTCACTACCAAAATTTTGTATTCAGGAAGAAGATAAATAAATGCCCACAGAAAAAAAAATTACTTTCATTTCACATTTCAGACATTAAAGAATAAGATTTGGTTCTGTTTCATTTTGTCCAAGTGCAGTCAAAGTTGTGTTCGAGCACAATTGATCAAACTATTTTACTTAACATTACTTTTGGTTATGCATGTGTAGATGTGTTTTCCTTAGTTTCCACATCTATATTTTGAAAATGGCACCAGTAGAATTTATTTTCGAATAACAAATCATTAATTTAATTTTCAAATATAATGTAATTAAAATCCAAATAGAAATATCCATAAATTTGTTTGATTGACTAAAAAACTTCACTTTCATGGGACTAGTGTTTTTTTTCTAATAAAAAAAAGTGATCCAATAGATAGAAACAAGCTTCATGCTTGTTATTAACATGCCAATGTTAATAAAAATACAAATAATAATTCATGACTATAAAGCAGGTATTGGGAAAATTATATAAGATAAATATTCAGTTGACTATACTTATTATGATTGGAGAGGTTTGTCAGGGGGTGCGGTCAGCAAAGAACAACATAAATAAACAAAACAATATTTATTTACTTTATGCCAACGTTTTGATCTGAGTTTCAGGTCTTCATCGGGGCTATAGAGCAAAAGAGATAACAACAACATTCAGAGAAACATAAAATTGAAAAGGAATAGTATACAAACAAAGTTGGAATTATACAAAATATTGAATTGAATCATAAATGATAAAAAATTGATAACTGATAATTGAACAGTAAAAAAAAAATAAATTGATATATAATCGTGGAATTAGATGGTAGTAGATTGAAAACAGTGAAAGATGATCATGTAGGTATGAAGATATGTATAATATGTAGTGTCTAAAAAACTGAAAAAATATTGAATCTGCAAATTGAACAATATGACAGACAATGAAAAATAGTAAGTGGCTTATATCTGAATTACAGTGTGAGTATTAATTTATATACCTATACTTAAAAATATAAATATATATATATATACAAACAATAGGAAAAAGGTAGAATATGGAGAATGGGAAAAGAATAATGTAAGAAATATGAGAACGAGAAAGGAGACTCACGTTATGGCGTAGAAGGGGTAGGGCTAAAACTGATAGATCTTTTTTTTTTAGAAAGGCTAGCCAGAGTGGGCTGCGGACAGACAAAGGATTAGCTAGAAACGTAACTGTCAAAAAAGACCGTTATGACACAACAGTTGATATGAAATACCAATGATAAAAATAGAAGTCAAGTTACACATTAAAAAAAACATAAAACCAGTGATATGTAAAATTATGGACCCCAAAGGTCAAAAAATTATGAATAAAAATTAATAAGAATAAACAAATTTTTTAAAAATATATTAAAAAAATAAATTCAAAAATTAATTATGATTGATAAAATAAAATAAATTATGGGTGCTTTAATAAATTAACTATTTGGGAATAGGCTAGGGATAGGTTTTGTTTGTCTGTTTTGTGATTGATTGGGGAAGCTTCTAATTGTATAAAAATGGTTTCGGATAGTAATAGTTTGTCGTGGTTAGGGACAGAGGCTAGTATGGAGGTATTGTCAAAATCAAAACACTGTTTTCATTCTACTACCATCTAATTCCACGATTATTAATCAATTTATTTTTTTTTTACTATTCAGTTATCAGTTATCAATTTTTTATCATAAATGATTCAATTCAATATTTTGTGTAATTCCAAATTTGTTTGTATACTATTCCTTTTCAATTTTATGTTTCCTAAATGCTATTGTTATCTCTTTT
>NW_027112462.1:0-1109 GCF_000696795.3 Halyomorpha halys | reverse complement strand
GAAACGTAGGACAAATAAATAAATAGTGTTGAGACTGTGTTGGATATTAAATTGATTTATTGATAAATATTACCTGGTCTCGAAAAATTTTTGAAATAATATCATTATTTTATATTTTTTAAATATTTTTCTAAAAAAATGTCTATAGCGGTTCTAATTATAGTATGGCAATATATAATTTTATATGATGCTCCCGGATTTATGATTCATTTCCAAAGAAAATGTTTATATGTTTTATGATTTATGATAAATATTCATATATTTTAACAATATGAATTCCCAGGACACAAACAGGGACTTTTTATTTAATTATTTGAACAATTCCAGATATTTGTTCAGAATCCCCAAAACATACAGTAAGCCACTCAAAAACATACACACCAGAACTCTTCACCTCGAGGCCTTTTTGAACACCATTTGATTGGACCATAAAGATCATTTATGAGCAAATAGTGTATTACTGATTAATGACTGATACCATAGTCCTAATATTTAATCTTGATATTGTTTATTTTATGAACTGTTTTATGTTATTTGACATTATAAATATATACACAGGTTAGTTTAAAATATAAATATCAATCGATCATTATATCGGGGCTTCAAAAGAAGATAGATCCCTCCTACTGCCCTTAGGTACCTGAGAAGAGAGCTGATAAGTTATCGCAGTCTTGTTTATTTATTTTTGTTTCTTGAGTGTTTCCTAATGTTCTCTACTGTCGGGCTGATTACCGTCATAAATATTCTAAACACTATCTTCTTATGTGGTGTTAGTGTTAAAAGAATGTACTCGTACCTTAGTTCATTGAACTATTCAACTTAATGTTAGTAACATCTAATATATATACTTTTTGTATTGCTATATATAAATCTTTATTGGTACAACCCGTGAAGGGGTACTTTGTAAAGAAGTACCGCAACTAAACCAACGGTTCTATAAGGAGGTGATTTGGTCATAATCACACTTGGCCACAAGATTTTTCCCCAATCCACTTTTTGAGGCTGGGTGGAAGACTCCCGAATCCACAGGGTTGATTCACAGCTACAGTTACAAATTAAATAATTATCTTCAAAGCCGGATTCAAATTATTATATAATAAAATATAAAA
>NW_027112461.1:10143-11871 GCF_000696795.3 Halyomorpha halys | reverse complement strand
GTATACAAGTTGCAAGTCAATTTTGATTAATTAAAAAAAATTATTATTATTTTTTCTTACATTTATTGTAAAACATGACAAATGTAGCCAGTCAAATACTCCTCACATTGTTGTAATAGACAAGACAGAAGAATTGGTGATGGCAGCGCATGCGCGGGAGGTATCGGGGAGAGAGGGAGAGAAAAATCATATGTTCTGTCGTCGGTTGTTTTTTTAATGAATGGACATTGAGGTAAAGCTAGTGTATTGTTTGGTTTCTCTGTGAGCTATGTTAAGTTTAAAAACTGTGTATTGAGAAGTGATCTTTCTCTCTCTCTGCCATGACCAGCTGAGTGCAAGTACTGAACCTTTGGACATAGATAATAATTGTATGTATTTTAATTGTAGGTTAGATTATAAGTTAGTAATAAGTACATAGATGTAATTAGGATAAGTTAGAATAGGGCCTTTATTAGTTAAGATTGGTCTTTTAATTTTACAATTAGGTTAAGTAAATCTGTATTTGAATAAACATAAATAACACTTGTAGTGGATATGTGAGTTAAAAAAATATTAATTAACCTTGCAATTAGAATACATTACACTTATTATCTATGTCCAAAGGTTTAGTACTTGCACTCAGCTGGTCGTGGCAGAGAGAGAGAGAGAGAGAAAGATCACTTCTCAATACACAGTTTTTAAACATAACTCAGCTCACAGAGAAACCAAACAATACACTAGACTTTACATCAATGTCCATCCATTAAAAAAAAAGATCCAATAACAGAACATATGATTTTTCTCTCCCTCTCTGCCCGATACCTCCCGCGCATGCGCTGCCATCACCAATTCTTCTGTCTCGTCTATTACATTGTCTAGATGTTATTCCTTGGGGACCAAGTTGTCTAGAATAAAGAATGATTTTCCATTTTTTAATGCATGGTTTTATTTTGTGTGAAGTTCTACATCCGATCTATGATGTGACAAAGCCACTTATTGGTTAATGACACCTGAAATGCCATAATAATATCCACAAAAATAGTTAATGATATCAATACATATTATATATTATTAACTTTGTTTTGATGTTTCACAAAACTTTAAAAATTGAATAATTGTGTATAAAGATGCTGATGTTATCAAAGAGCCTTACACATATCCTCGAAGAACTATGTGATGCTCTGGACTTGTTTCTCTAGACTAGGTAAGTGCAATCTTTGACATGTTGTGGGCCAAACTTTAATGTGCAAATACGTTCGCGGGCCGCTTTTAAAAGTAGTGTGTCATTATTTTTAACGATATAAATAAAATAATACGTCATTTTTATTATATTGAGATCTCGCCGCTCGCTAAATATAGCCAAGGTCAAGGTCATCTCTTATCTTATCTCTGTGGTCCACTTTCGTAATCATCTCCGGATGTAATACATTACATTCATTTCCTATATTTATACGATCGAGTTTTTACTCGCAACTTGACGAAAGAAAAAGAATATAACATAACACATATGTAATTTATTTTTACTAATTATAAATATAAATAATTGACCGTATAATTTCAAATATGAAGAAGATGGTCAGAGTTGCGGTCAAAAAGGACTAAAATAGTTAAGCTGTAAAGCTATACAAAATGCGGCGAAACGTCGGAAATGAATAGTTGTTAACTATTTTAGTTCATTTTGACCGCAACTCTGACCATCTTCTTCACAATTTTATAACGGTGTTATCTTTGGAATACGTCCTATTCAAA
>NW_027112461.1:5612-6443 GCF_000696795.3 Halyomorpha halys | reverse complement strand
ACATTGTCTAGATGTTATTCCTTGGGGACCAAGTTGTCTAGAATAAAGAATGATTTTCCATTTTTTAATGCATCGTTTTATTTTATGTGAAGTTCTACATCCGATCTATGATGTAACAAAGCCACTTATTGGTTAATGACACCTGAAAAGCCACAATAATATCCACAAAAATAGTTAATGATATCAAAACATATTATATATTATTAACTTTGTTTTGATGTTTCACAAAACTTTAAAAATTGAATAATTATGTATAAAGATGCTGATGTTATCAAAGAGCCTTACACATATCCTCGAAGAACTATGTGATGCTCTGGACTTGTTTCTCTAGACTAGGTAAGTGCAATCTTTGACATGTTGTGGGCCAAACTTTAATGTGCAAATACGTTCGCGGGCCGCTTTTAAAAGTAGTGTGTCATTATTTTTAACGATATAAATAAAATAATACGTCATTTTTATTATAATACAATTTATTAAAACTACAACATGAAATAAAAAAAAATAGGTACAACATTATAATTAAATCAAGTTGCACCATCTGTGCATACACCAACTAATTTTGACCATGACAAGCCAACACTTGAACTTCACTGTAGCGGTTCCTTTTAGCAGCTGTAAAGCAAGGAATTCCTCAGCAACAGTGAACTCTTTACCAACATTCATAATAAATATAGATCGTAACCAGTTGAGCTGTTTGGGGCAAATCGGTGCTCTCGTCTAATGCTATGGAAAATGATTCAAAACCAGACATAATTAATGTTGTATTTATATCATTATTTATCATTTCTATACGTGGGATAACAGTTCCAGCTTGATAAACTATTTTTTTCA
>NW_027112461.1:0-361 GCF_000696795.3 Halyomorpha halys | reverse complement strand
ATCCTTCTATAAACAGAAAAAAAAATGGATTAATAAAATGCATTATGCGAAGGAGAAATATAATTTAAATCGAATACTATCTTTTTCTACCGTGGGTACTTGAAGATCAGAGTGAAATACTGTCACGAAATAAAAGTTAACCCGCCCAGACCGGATTCGAATAGGCGCCTCTGCAGTTACGGTGTTACTATGGCATCCTAACTCGGCTACAAGCGGCAATGTTTTATGATCGTAAGACTTCTGAATCTATTATATTTCGAGTTTAATCTCCCGCCGGTTTCAAAAAGATTTGATTTTTAAAACGCCCTATTTATTTATTTCTCCACCGGCAGAAGCCTTTTCTGGCCGCCCAATAAGGCTT
>NW_027112460.1:477-5371 GCF_000696795.3 Halyomorpha halys | reverse complement strand
TATACATTAAACTGGAAAGAAATTTATATCATTTTCAAGATCCTTAAAGGCGGCCTAGATGCCAAATCATAGTTTCTATTACACATGTAAGATTGTAAGTGAGGCATCGATAATTTTAATAAGGATTATGTCGGCTAATAAATTATTTTTCCTGACACGTTGGTTCGGTATTATATTATCCTTTCGTCACCCTTTTGTAGTTTTCCCTTGTTTTGATCAATTTTATTGTATTTAATTTAGTGGCAATTTCGTTCAACAATTGATTGTATTTTTTCTTGACAGAATTCAGCCTACATTTATATAAACTCTTTTTGCCTGCAGATTGCGTGAAATTATTTTACAAATAAATGGCAATGCAGCTTTAATTAAGGCTCATTTTCTTGGTATCAGTTTTCTGACGTATTTCTATCACCAAAATGAGATTATGTGTCATTGTCATAACTGTTAACAATTTTACCCTAGCCGGCATTTTAATTTGTTCATTTTGTTTTGTATAAAATATTTAATAATTTTTGGTCAGAGCTCTTAAGTAGTTTAAATGTATTTTGTATGTTGATTTATATGTTAATTTTTTCCATTATACCTCTGAATAAATATATTATGTATTAACGAGTGAAGGTGTATTGCCTTTTTTATTTATAATGAATATAAAAAAAAGCTAAGGTAATCAATTCACCGCCCTATTACTATCACTGTTGATAAGGTTATATACATTGAATAGAACCAATTTCAAGTTTAGAAATAATCTAAACTTGGCAGTTTATGAAAACAGTATTAATATGACGGCTGTGTTGGTTCGACCAGACATAAGTAGTGTGACAAAGTGGCTCCTATATATTTATACTGTCAGATATCACTTCATACAGTACATCAACTGTAAATGTTATAATGACAGCAACCACCATACTATTTACACCTTGGCAGTGCCCGTAACAGTTGGTGAAATGCCTCTCAAATGCATAAATAGGATTGCATTTGTGCCTCTCATTGTTACACACACTATATCGCACTACATTGGACACCTTTCCTCTAACCAACTGAGAGCATAAGACCACTTTTTAGATTGTTGACCATAGCATTTAGCTTCCTAATGCCAATTATTTTATTATATATGTAGTTAAAAATAAATGTTTTTATTTTGTAATTTGAACTGAACTATCTGTATATATAACCTCAGTTGTTTTTGTTAATTTTTTTTTGTATGTGATTCATCACTCAGTGTTTATTGTTAGTGTGTGCTCCTGATTAATAATACTACATTATTAATCAAATGTAGTATTCCAATAATATTTATGAATAGTTTAATGAAAAATTAAATATATCTAACAGGCAATCCTTTCTGATAAATAGCCTCAAGTAGTTAATTTTTGTATGTATCTAGTGAAATCGTAAATTACGTAAACACTTCATGTAGTTCGTGCTCGACGCATCTCTGGAAATTTCCCAGGTTGCGTAACAAAATGAAAGGAAGAAGTTTGGCTGCATTAGAAAGGTCGGAATTTGAAATTGACTTAGCGTCTCTATTGCACTAAAAAAGAAAAGTCCAAATTATAGGTCTTGATTGCCGCCATCCTAAGGTGAAACGGTTGAAGAAGCCTCCAAACTTCTCTCTTTACTCCTTTACAATTCGGAAATTCTTATTTCAAAATGTACTTATTTAATTTTTAAAGGAGTGTCATCAACTCAATTATTTGTATTGGTAATATTTACTGAAACGCTAATACCTTTCTACTCACCTTTTATTTTACTTGGAATCTAGTTGACTCGTTTGCTTTGTTTTGTGTTTGAGTACTGAAATCACGAGGAAGATTGATTTTTCATCCCTTACAGGTAAAAGTGCCCTATTCCTGTCTATATTTATCAATTCGGTTCTCAAGTTTTTTTTTTCGTTATTGAATAGTGTGGAGTAGTGGCTAGACTTCCTTTAAGTGATTTGTAATTCAGCCCAGGGTAGCATTCCTTTAGACGGTTAAGCCTTAATTTACAGACTAACGATTGGGTATTCCAATATTAAAGTTTATTGTATCTATTCAAAGTATGTCTTCGCCTTTATCAACTGAGGATGGACAGAGTAGAGGGCTACCATCTCCTCGAAAGTGGGACACCAAGATTACTGACACTTGAATACTTCTGTTAATAGTACGTGGCAGTATATCATCTGTTATGATATTTAGTCATTATATAATTTTAGTGGTACATATTTACCATTCGATACTTAATAAATCTGCTTAAACTCTAGCATTTTATTTTTATTTTTTTTAAGATTAGGTTTTATATTTTTATCATCCCGTGATATAATATAAAACGCCTGCAGGATCTCGTTGTAGGTGTTATAGCCTATCACTGCAGCATCCTTCCTGCCTGGCTTTAAATAGATTTCTCCCTCCTCCTCCCGGTTTCGTTAATATGTTTAATGTGGAACGAAATACTTGCTTTATATAGAATTCATTGGCCCCGAGACTGCCTGTTGTGTTCCTGGCTGCTAACAATGGCGGGTATCACGAGTTCGATGCCCGGTAGCCCTCAGAATTGTTCCCGATTATAAAAAGTCCTGAGCCTCACTCATTACCTATCCTTCGTTAAATTTACGAAACCAATGGGTTTAAACTGGGATTTACAAAGTTACGGTCCAATTTGAATTAAAGGGAGTTTGGTAATTAGCAATCCGTTATTTTTTATTGCCAATTTTTTAGATGACAAAAACATCTATCAGCGTCCCCTTCAAGTGAAGAAACTTTTCACTGCATTTATGAATGAATTTAAAGTGTGTCATCTTTTTAAAACCACTATCTTGCCTTGGAATTGCGAAGGAAAAAAAAATACTGATAATGTTGTTCCTTTGCCCTACTTCTAATTGTTAAGGAAGAGAGAAGGATAGTTATTCACTAGAACTGCTATGGTTAAAAAATGGCTCTATTATAGAGTGCGAATGTCTCTGGCTCATAGCTGAACTTGCATTCCGTTAGATGAGAGAAACAAGGCTACCTGCTGGACAGGTCCGTTCTGTTAACATGCGCCGAGCATTCCTTAACTAAGGCAAACCGGTTTTTGTGAGAATCTATTGCGCTTCAGTATGCGCAAACAAGCTCTGTTTATCACCTACGATTTATTATTTGCTTTGATCATAGTTTATTTATCTATTAGTTGTTAGCTATTTTTAAGTTCTTCTAGATACACTTTTTTTTAGCAAGAAATATACTTTTTGTGGCTTCTACTTGAAAGTTTTATTTTCCATAGGTATTCAAAAATCCATTCAAAAATTCACATCTTAAGATAATTCTCTAGTAGATACAACTTGCTGACATCTTGCGTTCTCCTCATAACAAACACAGCCATTTTCAGAAGAAAACCTTTTATTAATTCTCACCTTCCATCACAGGAACGTCATTTTGAAGTATTATCACTTGTATCAATTGCTAGTTATGTTTAGGGATTATTTAAATAAATTAACACATTTTTTATCCTCAAAATCTCTGCCACAAGGGAGGCCCTTTTTGGATTAGTTTACCTTTTAAAGGAGCTGCTTAGCGAAAGGAAATCAATACCTGTGGTTCATGTTGAACTGCCATGAAGCGCCTAACTGGGTTTGGCATTGTTGCACGTTATCATTATAGCTTCAGCCAGATTTGCGCCGTCGGCCTTCGCTCGCAGGATATAATTAACCCCTATACGCCATAGCCATAGGGGAGATGTTCTTGTTATTACAAGATGGGCAGGTGTCAGTATACAAAATATTTTTTCTTTTACTATCCATAATTAGTGAATATAAATTAAGAAATACTAAATAATGAAAAGAAAGTAACATCTTGTAACCTACTTTATCGGATAACTCGAGTTGCGATTATGGTCTCACAGTGCTAAGACAGATATCATCACCATTCAGCCGTAAAAGATCTCATTTGATCATCCACCATAACATCTCGATAGGTGGTTCGTGTGAAGCATACAAAAATGTTGTTGGTGGCGATTTTGGGATACGTGGAGGGTTTAAGTCCTTATTCTCGCATAATGTTTAAAATTAATATCAAATAATTATTATTATAAAATACCGCTGTAAAAATTAAATTAAATAAAATATATTGGATATTGTTCTTCCTTAAGGACCGAGAAGTAAGAGGCCCCTTCCAACCCCTTCCCTTCAGACAATTGTGACGGGCCCTCAAGAGTGGCATATCGACCCTTGACAGTATCCCCCTAATCAACTGTGCCCTTCCTATCGTCTTCCTAATTCCATTATCTTCTCTGACATGTCGTTTTTCTGATGCTTTTCCTTTATACATTTCAAAATGCTTTATCTTTGTCTCCCTGTCTAGCAACATCCGTTTACCATTCAACTTTCTATCTAGTTTTTTTCTTATGATTATGATAGTGCTTGAAGGTTGAATTTGGAGTCGATTACTGCTTCTTAAATATATGTTCCTTTTATTTTGAAATTTTCTTTTTAAAATGATAAAATAAAATAAACTTTTTTTTAAGCAAATGTTTAAACCTATTATTGTTCTACTGCTCATCTGGTCGTATTCACATATGTATTTTCGTTTATTTGAAAAGGTGTCTATCATCTTTAGCTGGTTTTTCGTATAGATACTCACACTTTTGCAGAGTCTGTGAATCCCCCCATAGGTTTTTATCCTAGTCAGAGTGGGAAGATCTCAAGTCAATTCTCCCTACAAACTGGATTAGAAACGTTCAAAATGTCGGGTGTTGATTACATACCCGTATTTAATTACTGTACACCTTTTTTGGTCTATGTGACTCGTAACTTCCAAAAAATGAAGTAATTAGATTATCGAAAGAATTGGAAATTCTTTAGACATTGTACTTTTTCAACAGCTCCCGTTCTGTTGACTGCTTTTAATACTATTACGTCGAATATTATTTACAGTTTTAAAAA
>NW_027112460.1:0-302 GCF_000696795.3 Halyomorpha halys | reverse complement strand
CTTTTACATAAATTATTTTCGACCAGATTATTGAATTATAAGTGGATGGACTGTATAATCAGAGCTGTGTAACGTGTATTGGTCACTTGAAGCATGTTTATAAATAGAAAGTTAATAAGATATATTGGAGGAAGATGGTAGTACAAATGACAACTGACGTCAACATCAGACAGCCCTGCAAACTGAGACGAAACGTTGGTTAACAATAAATAGTTTTCTTTGACTATTTTGATACCTTTATTTACCGCCACCCGGACTATCTTCCTCCAAGAGAGAGAGAAATACTTTATTTATTTATCTAT
>NW_027112459.1:1583-3304 GCF_000696795.3 Halyomorpha halys | reverse complement strand
GGCCATCTTCTTTTCAGGCGCCTCGGAGGATTGTCAGGAATGGAAGAGGATGCAAGGTTAGAAACTAGGGGGTTTTTCTTCATAAGTTAAAGGTAACATCATGGAATTTGGCGTGAAATGTTTGATATGAAATATGGATATGGTTTCGAACCATATATATCTGTAAAGAAGACTTAAATAAAAAAAAACTTAAATAAATATCTTCAATGTTTGTAAAAGAGGTCATGGGAGTAGAATGGGAATTCTCCATGTAATATGATAGCAGATGCAAGTTGCAGTTGGCAGAATAGCTGAGCCCTTGTGCATGCAGCTTTAATACAGATAACGTGCAGGATTACTCAGAGGGTCTTAATTTAATTAATTAATTGTTTGAATAATTAATCGAATTCCAGGATCTTTTTTTTCCCTTCCTTTCTTTATATTGCTTTATTCTTTACAATAAATGGTTTTGTAAAAACACCATTATTCTAATATATTTACCTATCATATAATGTATAACTAATTATATAACTCCATAAAACAATCAGTTCAGATTTTGGTATAGATAAAAAAAAAATGAAAATATTTGATAATTATTTTGATAATTGACAACGGTCAGATTTTACTTCCACTTACTTACATATTTATAAATCACATAGTAATGGGAAATAACATCTTCCTAATTGAAAGTGTAAGTAGATGATGGGGCTATGTAATATTTTTAATTTTTTTTTAATCTTTAGTGTGGATGAAGGGGGTAGGTACTATCTAGTAGGTACTCAAATCTCAAAATCCCATCAATAACGAAATTAAAGGTACTATAGAAGAAATTTTATTTAAGCCCAGCCAAATTATTTCAATGTTGATAAAACCTATCTAATATCAAATACCATTTAATTTCTCATGGATTCACTGAGTTTAATCAAAATCGTTTTAGAGAAAATCGAAAAATATGTGAAAAATTCTTTAACGTGGAACTTTTTGGTTCGCCGATTACAGCGAAAAGGTTGCTTTTCTATGTATAACTTATCTTAAATTTGTAATTTCAATTTCCTGCGAATATCTGTTCTTCACAGCGTTTTTCAATTTCAAGCGCATTTCAAATATTGCTCAATTTAACTATCTTAAAGTCTCCTTATGGGGAGTATAGTCGCATACAAAAGACACCCCTATATACTATATATAAATACAAAAATATGTATCATATAAGGGAGCGCGGTGGCCACGGGGTCGAGGACCCGAGTTCGAATCCGGCTGGGCAGAAAATTATTTTCTGTTACACTGTAGCCGTTAGACAACTCCTGTTGGTTCTGGGGCCTCCTAGGGTGCACCCAGCCTCTTAAATTGGGTACCCTTAATTGGGGAAAATCTGGCAATCGAGTGTGATTCTGACCAAACACCTCGTTGCACAACCGTTGGTCAAGTAACAGTATTTTTTACAAAGTACCACCCCCCCCCCCCCATTGATGGTTCTCTAAGCATTAATTTAAATTAGAAGGTCCTGTGGCCATCTTCTTTTCAGACGCCTCGGAGGATTATGAGGGATTGTTAAGGATGAGAGATTAAGAATTAATGGGTTAGGATGGGTAAGGAATTTGGAGTGAAAAGACGCGTATCTGTTTCGGGTCAAATCTGCAACGAATGGGATGTCAAGGTCTTTATGAATGAGTTTATTTGTGACGTAATAAGGAGCATCAAGGATTTTACGTAGGATTTTGGATTGTAACGATTGGATGCGGGAA
>NW_027112459.1:0-1138 GCF_000696795.3 Halyomorpha halys | reverse complement strand
TAACATGATATGAGTCAAGGATTGGATAGAGGCGTTTTAATAAGAGTTTTTCAAGGATTTTGCCCATAATGAAAAGGAGCGAAATAGGACGGTTAGAAAAAATAAAAATAAAAATAAAATTGACTTATAATGGAAAGAAAAAAAAAGGAAAGTGAATTTAAGAAACAGATAAATTGTTTTCAAAATAAAAATAGCTGTTTCTGGATTTAATTTGGATTAAGATCATTTATACACGCCTTCTTTATTATGTATTAAACAGCTGGCAGGAAAAAGGTAGATATTCGTTATTTTCACCTTAAGGCCCCCTAAAATATGATTTTTTAATAGTAAATGAAAACTGGGTGTTACGCACAGACTTTGTTTTTAAAAATGGAGTAGTATATATATATATATATTAAGTTGATATGTATCGGTCTTTTGACAATCCTGGGTATTATTAAGGTGTTTCGTCATTTGCCCAAATACCTAGTCAGGGTATCGTTCTGCGAAGCTATTAGGGCGTCCCCGGATATGAAAACATCTGTGTTAAGTTTGTCACATTACCAGAGCCTCCTGAGAATATTAGATTGACTAACCTTTAAGGGTTCTAACAAAAATGAAGGTTTGGCGAGGGATCGGAATCAAATTAAGCAGCTGTGGGCCCTTCCTGGACATGTCAAACTTTTTTTACATATCTTCGGCCCTGAAGAGGGGGACGCCTGCCTTGGGAGTCTTCGGTCATCAATGACCAATGAGAGAAGAGATTCCAAAATAAGGTAACGCCCTAAAAAGGGAAGTAGGAGAAAAAGAGTAGAGTAACAAGGCCAGGAAAAAGAGGCATTGCAGGAGCTGACGGACACACTCAACAGGAAGGCTTAGACGGGTGAGGACCACAGTCAAGAGGCAGGCATAGAAGATGCACTTCGACCAGACGAAGTGGTGAGAAGGGCCACGAGACCTGGACATCCCTTATGAACGACACCTACGGCACTACATCCCACGGCATCAGCAGTTATAAGTATAAAATTAACCTATAAGTAATAATGTAATAATCTATATTTTTTGGCAACCTTTATCTGAATCATTTGAATCATTTTAATCATAATAACAAATTGTAAATAAATACTTAGTTTCTTTATGTAGTTTATATACTATTATA
>NW_027112458.1:0-1158 GCF_000696795.3 Halyomorpha halys | reverse complement strand
AGATCGTCGGAAAATATTTAAATAAAACATAGTAAACACTATCAAATTAATGGAAATGTTATTTCAAATGATTATGTAAATATATATATATATATTTAGGCACATATACAGGATGAGGAAAGATAGAGTATGTTATTATTAATTTTAATAATTTTATTTAAGTTATTTTCAATCAGTATTTAATATTTATCTTGTCTGTTTTCAAAGCCACATCCTGGTTCGCTTCAGGTTCGGCCTTTAATAAAAACTTATTTTATTTTTTTTTGCTTGTTATTGGCTAATCCCCAGACTAACATATATGATCCTTGATTTTATTAACTTGTCATATTATATTACTTGGCCTAGTAATTATAAAATTCCTTTATCTTAAAAGCTTTGGTTCTAAAATAAAATTAATTCCTGGTTGATAGATATATTTTTTTCTATATATAAATAATTGACCATATTATCTCAAATTATGAAGAACATGGTCAGGGTTGCAGTCAAAAGATAACAAAAATAATTAACAACTATTTATATGGCGATGTTTCCACCACTTAGTAGAGCTTAATCAGAGCTGCTTAATTTTAGAGCTATCAAGACTTTGCCAAAAAAACTTCAGAGAAAAGTCTCGACAGCTCTAAACTTGAACAGCCCAGATGAAAGGTCGGCAAAACCATCTTCTACATATTTTTTTTCTGTATTGCCAGTTTTAAAACTTTTATAAATAATAGTCCAAGAGGACAAAAATTATGATTTTATGTCAAATGTTGAACTTTCATTGTTATGCTTTCAAGGCTGTGCTAAGTGGATCAAATGAATATAGGCAATAATCGTTTGTGAGAATTGACACATACTTACTCTTCAAATGTAAAAGTCTACTCCAACAACTAATTATAACTAATTTATTTTTACTGGAAGATTATTGATGATTGACCTTGTGTATAGATGAATGGAATATGGCCCGGGTGCGGTAAAAAAAACTCAAATAGTAAATAATTATACTATTTTTATTGAGCCAACATTTTGCCCCACGTTGCAGGGATTCATCAGGGCTAAAAAAGATACAAACACTTGACATAGTTACAAAAAAAAAAAAAAGAGAAAAAAACAAGTGGAACATAACAGGGGTATACAATGAAAAGTAAAATATAATAAGAAAAATTAAAGGTTGTAAAC
>NW_027112457.1:359177-361434 GCF_000696795.3 Halyomorpha halys | reverse complement strand
AATATTTGAATTCAAATCTCCCGCCATGTGTGACGTCATCAAAATGCTGGCTTCTGATTGGCTCCTCAAATCGACGCCCCAGCTCCCCCATATTCCCTCTACTAGCCGATGGTGCTGCTATCTATCGGTCACCGTCTGAACTAACAACCCTGCACTCTGGTGGCAAGTCGAGGAACTCCCTGCTCAAAAAAACGCCCCAGCTCCCCCATATTCTCTCTACTACAGACCTATCCAAAATGAAGATAAAACGGGTTTCACTTCATTAAACTCAATGAAGTTTATTTGAAAAATCAGGGATTTTATCTCTTTCTTATTCCGGGGAACTATTCTTTGCACTCCAATCAATAAGGAATTGGAACAATTTTTTAGTACATATTCTTTTGAGAACATTCATCATGAAAGTCTAGTGAATGCATAACCTTGATTTTGAAAACTTTATTATTGATAAAAACTCACAGAAGGAAATAACAAATATAGAAAGAAATTTTTTTAAATTTTTATTATCGTCTCCAAATATTATTTCCATGTGATTCAGTTTGTAAGAATTTTTTTTTTTATTACATTTTATCACCAAATGATAATAAATTTCATACATTGAATGACACAAAATCACTTCATGACTATTTAACATCTCAAAATCTTAAAAAGAAAAATCTATCGAAGTTTACTAATTTTTTTCAATTTCTTCTCCACTGTTTACGCAGTGTTCAGGATCATTTAGCTAGGTCTGGTGCATTTGGATGCTGAAATAAGTCTCTATAAAGCTTCCGTTATTTTCTTTCTTTATTATTTTTTTTTTTAGGTTTTACATGATTGATCTTACTTTTTATCAAAAGAACTGGATAAAATAAATTGGTCATGTACTTGATGGGAATCGTTGTGTCTAGATCGGAAGAACTTCTCCTGAGGATTTATACTTTAATACGATATTACATACTGTGTATCTTGACTACGTTATTCTTAGTTTTGGATTAATATTAAATCCCCAAAAAGTTTTAAAAAGCCTCCAAACCTTCTTCCGAGTTATTTACGATAGTTGAGTCAAGGAGTAAATGAAAGGGGGGAAGGAAAGGGGGGAAGGAAACGATGTTCTTCAAAAAGCTTTGATGATTTCAATTACGATATTTTAAAAATTTTTTTACGTATCACTACACCAAAATTTCTGTCACATGTTCTAAAGAATGGCCTCTAAAATAAAATAACTGTGTTAAAATATATGAAATAACTGCTTAATAATAACTGCGTTCCACCTGAGAGTTCTATAGAAGGATCAAGAAAACAGCCATAACTACAAGAAAAATCGAAATATCCTGCTGAAAATTTTAGAGATTATAAACTTCATATAAATCATAATTAAAAAAAAATTAATGCCGGTGTGAATCTAAGAATAATATTTACATATTACTATAAAAAAATAAAAGCTAATCTCCCTCTTCTATATTCAAGATTAAATCCTCTCATTCAAACTCTTTTTTGAATATTTGTATATAAAGAAACATAATTCTTTGCTACTCTTTCCGTACATTCCTCGCATCAAATTTTTTAAATGATGGTGTTTACAAAAAAATATATATGAAGCAGATTTACCTATAATTCATGTCATTTTAAAATTTTAAGTAGATTGTTTGGAAGATAAAGCGAATGATAATTGCAGAATACATGTAACTGAGGAAAGCACCAAGATTTTATTTTTTTATTTTTTAAATAATGTTCTAATGGATTTTTACAAAATTATGAACTCTAGTATCTTATAAAGTACTCGTTAATATTTTATCTTACAAACAAAATTCAGAATTTTGAATAATTTAGTCAATACCGATATTTCAGATATAGAATTTTTTCCCTTTAACCATTGTAATTAACACTAATTGGTCCAGAAGCGAACAATAACCTAATATGCACAATAAACCTGAAAATAAAGTATACTTTTAACCATTTGAATAATCCTCGGCGCGTTCAAACATTAGGTAACTAATCTAGATAGAAGCTTTACCATATTTCCATATTCACGCGTGTCTAGGAATAGGAAGATGTACTTTGCCCTCCCTCCCACTAGTACCTTATCAGGTGACATTTAATGTTTTAACGGGTTTTCTCTAAGATTCTCCAGATAATGAGAAAATATGGTTTTATATCTAAGATTATATATCTCCCTCTGAATTCATATTTACCAAAGCTGTAGAAATGAAATATGTATGATTTATCTTTTGTAAAATGCACCTATTGTCTGTCGTAAGATATGCCTAAATTGTTTATA
>NW_027112457.1:344524-358932 GCF_000696795.3 Halyomorpha halys | reverse complement strand
TTTTTTTTTTTTAACAAATTTTAATTCGCTTCGACGTTAAATGTTTACTTGTAGAAATTGGTTAACGAGGTAACTTGGAAACGAATGTGATTTAGAATTCGTATTATGAAATGGAAAATTCTGTGAAACTGAGCACAACAGTAGATAAGAAACTGTTAGCTACAGAATGAAAAATCAATTTTTTTTTTTTTAGAAATGAGATCACAGAGTATTACAAACAACAGCGAGATAATGGAAGATATTAAAACTTATTTTATTAATGCCAATGTTTCGGCCAGAACTTCAGGCATTCATTAGGGTTAAAAAAAAAGAAGATATGTGTACTATCAGTACATGTAACAATAAGTTAAATACAAGAAGATAAAAACAGTGTGTATGTATATAAATGAAAATCCTAAGCAAATATATGTTAAAAACAACAATTATTTTAAATTACAATATGAGAAAAATAAATGTATATGTAATTAATCAAATATGTAAGTAAAATAATGAAATCAAAGAAGTAAAATTTATAATTATATAATCTTAAAGATTTGATATATTATTATATATTTTTCTTTAATTCATTTATTTTACTTACGTATTTAATTGATTACATAGAAGTTTCCTTGTCATAGTGATTTGCTTTTTATTCAGTATGTGTTGAAAACGGAATCCAACGTCTAAAGAAATTTTCTGTATGCTGTAAAGGCTAGGTATAATAATATAATTATCATAAATAAAGAATATATAAATAAGGTAAAGTATAGGGTTAGTAACGTTACTAAAATAAAATAAGACATATAGAATTTTATAAACATGAAGCAATAGAGAAAATATAGGAAATTAATTATTACAAGCTAAACAAATCACATAAATGTTTTCTTTAACTAACAAAAAAATATTTGATGAAAAATAATAGATGTGACATCTGCTTTTTGAAACTAATAATATTTATTTGTATGACGCTTGCTCGTGGAAACTAATTATGTCTATTTTTATGACCAGTTGATGATGAAGGCCGTGGATGTAGATGGACAATGACGGCAAAGGATGACCGTATAAAATCGCATTCCTAAGTAGACAATGTGCGATGTGTCGTACGACAGTAGCTGGTGGCCGCTAAGAGACCTCAAAGCTGACTTGTATATACAAACATAAGAGGAGCAGCCATTTTGAGATGCTGTCTTTTTCGTAAACAGCGCACCTTAATGATCTTGTTTGGAATATAACATTACATTGCATTAATTACATTACCAAAATTCAATTAAATAATAGATTAATTCTTTATTATTAAATTTTAACAAAAAATAAAAAAAATTCAATCTTTAAGGTTGTGATTTTGTATTGTACTTAACCTAATGAAGGCATGAAATTCTGTCCAAAATATTGGCTTTAATAAAGTATGTTTTAGTTTTTTTTTGTTCATTAGTACTCCACTAACCACAACCGCGACCATATTTTCCTCATATGTTATAATATCCATGATAACAACATACATAGCACAATTGTTCTTTTCATTGGACATAGCACAATTGTTCTTTTCATTGGCATACTACTCATTAAGAAAATCATAAATGAAAGAAAGGGTGGTTTAAAAAAAAAAAAGGAAAGAATTGTTTTAATGATCCACCATCCAGGAAAAAAACAGGATAACTTTTTAATAACTCTTTCCTCTGCTTTTCCTGAGAGATTTATTCTATATACGAAAAAATGGAAGGGCTATACAGAGAAGAAACACGTTTTCCTGCTTTTGCACATTAGCTGTTGGTGTTTGATTTTCACACCCTAGTTGCCGATACACTGGCATTGGGGACTGAAAATCGACAAGGAACAAAATCTATTGAAGAAGTTATATTTTATTAAATGGCGGGCATTAATGAGGATTGTGACCCACGTAAGATCACACAGGTATAAAATTCGAAAAAAAATATAATTGGCCATGTGGTATTAAAGAAAAGCTACGGAGGGTGTTGTTTTTAGTTCGATTTTTGAATTTTACAGATCTTCATACATCAAATTCTAGCAGGATATTATCAAAGAAAACATTATGGAAAACAATAAACTTGAATCTATTCTATTAATTAATATCAATATAAATTTTCTAAGACATCGCTTTCATTTAATGGATCGTTTCTAGAAGTTTTGTGTAAAATTAAAGAATTGAGAATTGAGAATATATATATTCCCTCCATTTAAACCGTTTAATAATTATTGTAATATCAAAAATACCCAAAGGAATTTTAATCTGCTTGAGTTCAGTAATCCAGATAAATATGTATTGTAATATTTTTTTTTTTTTAGAAATATATGGTTTTCTGAGACGATTGTAGCTATAACTAAATTGAAATTATATGTTTCATTTTTGTGGGAATGGTAAGGCAGTGCTACAGCACTCTGCTACTAATTACAAGGGCCAGGGTTCGAATCTGGTTGTGGCAGATAATTATTTTCTTTTTCACAGTAGCCTACTATCTTCACTGTAGGCCCCTTTGGGATTAGGTCTTAACTTGCACCTTAGTTAAAATGTTTTAGTATAAGAAATATAAATAAATAAATTATTGAATAAACATTAAAAATTAAACAATAAATTATTTATCTTTAAATATATTTATGCACATAAGTTTTTTATAATATAATATTATATTAAATAATACATTTTTTTTCATTGGCGCGACAGACCGTGGAGGTCCAAGGCCTCGCGCGATGTACTTAAGAAATACATTACGCGTTTCCTGACGTGGTTTTCATAGGGTGGGTCCGTCACTCGTCATTCTCAGACCTGTTTTTGTGAGTGCCACACATTGGCTAACGGGCCTCAAAAATGCCCGTGGGGAGTTTGTGAGTGAGTAATGCATAATTTTGGGCGTGAAAACATCCCGAGTAGGGCCGGGCTCGAACTCGCAATCTATGGGTTGGCAGACAGGCGCGTTACCACGCAGCTATCGTCACCCCCAAATTGAATAATAAATACTCCAGTAATATGAGGCCTATAGTCGTTCAATAAGTCTGCTATATTATATAGGAAATTATGTAATTGTTAAAAAAAAAGATGAAAAACTTGTACGGATGAGCTACAATAAGTTTTTTTTTAGGGGGAGAGGAGAGATAATATACCTAACATAGGTAAGACTCTAAAATTATTTTAACACTTACTGTACGTACCTGAAATAATATACGATGAAAGTTTGAACCACAATCAATTTAGTATTCACCGATACTTTTTATACAGTAGTTTTTATATAAAACCGAATTTGAGAGTTAGAAAGTTTCCTTAATGAGATTTGTAAGTAAATTAGATGATTCAAAACAAATCGATAGAGAATCGAATAAAGAAAGTGCTGTTTTCCTCGGAGGGGACCATCTTGTTCTAGCGCTCCCTAGCTCCCTCGCGCTGAGAGAACTCGAAAAACTCGGAGACTATTGAATATTCATAAACTAGCGGGGAGGGCTTACTTTTATTAGTATCTCCTCGGACCCTTTTATTTTTTCCTTCTGTATCTCGCAACTCCACCGCTAAAAATTTTCATAATGTAATCCGATTTTGGTGCATAATTAAACAGTATGTTTACCTCTATCAGATCTTATTCAATTTTTTCCTAATTGTTCTATCTAAGCGTGTCAAATTAATGAACACATTTAAATTATGAATTGATTATAGCGATCCGTGCAATTTGGTATGTTATATCGTTTATAGTGAACAGTCCGTTAAATCTGAACACATAGCTATGTGTTAATGTACATAGTCAATTTATTATTAAGCGTAAATATTTTTAAAAAATGAGAGACCTGGGCTCTAACAGGTACCCTAGAAAGTAGAATGAGAGCTTTGAACGGAAAGACCTCCGAATAATTACAGACGCGATCTGGGATCAGAGCCTTAACACATGGAGGAGAAGAACTAACAGAGAACTGCTTGCAGAGACTGCCAGAGAGGACTCCTCTCCACAACAATGAATGCCATCGTAGTATGCAAGAGACCACGTAGTAGGCCCAAAACCAAATGGATAGGCAGAATCAACAGTGATGCGAAAGAACTTGAAAGCATTAGCCCAAGATAGGCAGGCGTGACGAAGGCTGGTTGGGGCGCAAACGATGTACAAGGTCTGTAGAGCCAAATAAAAATATGTAGAACGATGCGCGTATCAAACAGCTTGCACTTATCACTCAACGTGCGCCCCCAAGTGTAGATTCGTAGGCTTTGGTAAAGTCATCGCAATTTTTGTGATTTTGTAAAACAAAAATCTTTAGACCAAGGAAGTTGAAAAGTATGAATTAAAAAATCAATTTTTAAAAATTCATATTTTATGGGTTCACGAGGTGGGGAGGGCAAATATAAATTTGATTTCTGCCAAGAATAGAACATAAAACATAGAACATAGAACGATACCCATGATATCGGGGATGTATTTATTTTTTCTTCTTTAGTTATAATTAAAATTCTTTAAAATTCAGTGTTTATCTAATATTTATCATCGCAAAGCATGAAACTGTTTATTTTTAAATTAAAGTAACATACTTTAGGGGGAAAATTTTTGAAAAATCCACATTTATGCCTTATCAGACCATGAAGATAAGTACTAGTTGATATTAAAGACAATTCAATTGTACGTTGACATACAGAGTTTAATAAAAATCATTTTGTTTTTGATAAAATCGAAGAAATGTGAAAAATCGATTCAATAAAGCGAGACTTCTGGCCAATCGATTTTATTGAAAAAATTGCTGCCATACCCTAGGCTTCCTAGGGCAAATACCACTATAAATATGTAACTATGTATTTCAGTTTCCTACTATTTTTTGATTTTGAGGTAGGCTCACAACCAACATTTGGTGGGGGTGTGATTTGGACTCAGGGGACCTCAAAATGTATTTTTCCGTTGAAAACTGGAATTTACTTTTTTTCACGATCTTTATACTTCCTCTTGCTACGTATTTCATATATAGGTAAGTGGAAGTAAACATCTGAGGAACTGCCTCTATCACATAACTAATGCTTACCCCTTACTTTGAGTAGAAATTAATTTTTGATCAGGAAGTTCAAACTGAAAATCAAGTTGTACTGAACCCCCGCTTAATTTTTTCTTCATTAACTCTGTGTAAAGTAGCTCAGTAATAACAAAAAATATTTCTTAAATTCGTATCATTGTGATTACAGTAATACTTATACTAAACGTAATCATGGAAACAAACAATTTTTTTTCATAAAATCAATTTATATTCTAATATTCTTTTATTATATTTCTTTATTTGCTATTATTTATTTATATATTTATATTTGTGAACCTTCGTCAATAACTAGATATTATTTTTTCTAAAATTTAATATTTTATGTTTCTGAAGTCGGTGTATTATTTATCTATTTTTTTAATCTGGTTGTAGTGATAACAAGACCAATAGTTGTGCAAGGCGGTGATTTGGTGAGCATCTCGCTCAACCACCAGGTTTTTCCCCATTATGGGTACTCAATTTTTAGAGGCTGGATGTTTCCCAGGAAGGCCCCCTAACCGCAAGGTCGATCCACGGTCTATTTAACAGTATAAATAATTACCCGCTATAGTCGGAATCCGAGAGATCACAGTGCCTTACTCGCTGAAATATCCAGCTTTCTATTTCATATGAAATTACATTTAATTGGACCTTAATATAAGGAGTCATAATCGTATGCCAATAACATTATCAATGAATAGTTAGTTAGTTAATAAAAGTAGTATATTAGTCGAAAAAGCCCTAGTCGTCTGTTTAGTTTGAACTCACAATCCGTAATAACCGTAATCGGAAAAAACGCAAAAACGCTATTTTTCAATGTCAAGGTAGCTCGATTTAACTAAGTTTTAAACATTTATCTCCTCTTCCCATTTTTAAATGGATGTTTCAAAGGTAGGATAAGACCGCCGCTAAATTTGTGTCAGGGTGGATGGCCTAGCAAGCCTTTCATTTCTATTATTTTTGCCTCTTCGAGATATTGTGACAAGTGCATCGACCAATACTATCTATAGTATCGTGAATGTTTTAGCGATATGATAAGGACCCACCTTAGGTTGGAGAGAGTGAATTTCAAGTCTGAAAACTATTTAGTCTAGATTACCTTATTAGTGATGTTACTGAGTTTCATTTATTACCAATGAAAGAGCCAAAATAATTGAAAACTTATTCCTCGATTTAACATTCAGCATTATTGTCCGATGTATGAAATGTAACAATCTCTCAAGAGGAGATCATAACAGCAAAAATAATAGAAGGCAATCCTTCTCGGCGAATCTGCCACACTAAACCCCTATTTGGCGGCTGTTATATCTCACCTTTGAAATGAATACATAAAACGAGAAAAAGAGACTTTAAATGGAGCAACATTGAAAAAGTGGTTAAAATTGAAAAATGGTGTGATTATAAATGTATTTATTATTATAAGTAAATGTATAATGTGTATAAAAATAATGCAATATCATGCAATATCATGCTTTACATAATGTTCATATGCATACGTAAATATACATAATCCGAACGAATGAACACTAAAAAAATAATAATTTACTTGTTTTTATTTCAATTCAAAGTTCGTCCCATCTCTCTATTACCGATCATGGGAATAATCCTCGGGAAACTTATTTTGAAACGCCTATACCCCATCCTAGATTCCAATCATATAATCCCAGATCGCCAGTTTGGATTCCGAACATCCCACTCCACTATCCAGAAATTTCATAGCGTGGCGGACGTTGTCTCGTCTTCTTTGGAGCGCGGGGGTCTTTTTCGATATAGAGCAGGCTTTTGATCGAGTCTGGAACCCGGGACTGCTTTACAAACTCCGTAAATTCCTACCTCCTATATATTTTCTCATCATTCGTTCCTTTCTTACTGATAGATTATTCAAAGTAAACCATAATGGTTCCTATTCATCCCTCTATTTTCAATCCGCTGGTGTTCCTCAAGGTAGTATCCTCGGTCCCATACTCCTAACACTATCCTTACCACGTATGCTGATGACACATGCGTGCTCACAGTTAATAATATCCCTTTGATTGCATCCCAAACTCTCCAGTCCAAAGGAAACTGCAGGCAGATTCCGACTATTACAGCATTTACTAGACAAATGGTCTAAACTTCCAACTCATTACAAAAGACTGATCTACATGACAATAATAAGGCCCATCTGGATATACGGAGTTGAGCTTTGGGGCTCCACTAAACCTTCGAATTCCTCTCGTATCCAATCTTTACAATCCAAAATCCTTCGTAAAATCCTCAATGCTCCTTATTTTGTTACTAATAAAACCATCCATAAAGACCTAAATGTTCCTTATGTAACCGATCTAGCCCGAACCCGATATCATTCCTTCCATTATAAACTCCCTAACCACCCAAAACCACTAGTTCTAACCTTGCTTCCCCTTCCATTCCTGGCAATCCTCCGAGGCGCCTGAAAAGAAGATGGCCTCATGACCTTATATTGTAAAATGTTTTTAGAGTTCTACTACTAGGTAGTTTCTCTACATGCTGTATCATATCATTATCATTATGTCATTATGATCAAATTTACTTGTTGTATTTTTTATACAGTTGTAAATATCAATAAATAAATAAAAAAAAATTCAAAGTTACCCGGTCCCCATTTAAAAAAAGTAAATAAATATGTTTATAAACAGAGCTGTAACTAATCCCTACTATTGAATTATACGAATGCTTAGAGCTCGCATGAGATGTCTCTTATCTCCACCGGGCTATCTGTGTACTCAATACCAGATCATTGATGTTTTGTTATGGCGTGTCTGTTTTTTATATATTATTTTTGTAACAAAGTCGTATAATTGACTGTTCGATATCAGTTGGTTGTATTTGATCTCAGAATTATAGGAAAATTAAATAAAAAAGAATATTAAAGCAAGCTAAACACAAGTAAAATTCCGACGAGGAAACATCATAATTGAATAACCTCTGGATTAGCTTTTCCTTATTAATGGTTTTATTTAGGGGATTGGTCATAGTTGTGGAAATAAATTAAATTTTTTTTACTATCGATTGATAGCCGAAAAATATTTTATAATAGTTCTCAATATTATCAATTTAAGAAAAGTGCATAACCACTACAAGTCACATTTACTCTACGACACAAAACGGCCTTGAGTTAACATAGAAAACCACTAACAAATACTGCAACTTATTTATGTTGAGAATTAGTTTAATAATCAAAAATTAACAATTTATCGGATTAATTCATTCAGTGTTTTTGGCACTCACCAAATAAAATAGAGTTTTTTTCTTTACTTTTGCTGTAATATTATTAAAATTAATTTTATTTAAACTATTTTACATGTGGCTTTATTATCCTTTTTTTTATATAATCGTTATCAAATAGTCCATTGAACACAATGTGCCTATCAATAATTCACTCTATTTGGTTGACCTGGAGCCGGCACGTCAAGACAAAACGTAAAACTCTAAATTTCCGAGTGAGACTATTATATTCCTTACTAGATAGGCGTTTTATCCCTCAAGCAGAAACTTAACGTATAAAATTACTTCCAAAACCCATATGGACTAATACCTGCCAAATTTATGGTCATATATGCCAAAAAGTCACAGATTCAAAAAAGACAAACCTTTTAATCACAATATTTAGGACTGACTGAGACTAGTGATTATTTTATTATTTATTTATGTTTTTATTCATGCACATAGTTTGATTATGTTCATTTCATTTATAATTATGTTTATTTATATTTAGGAACATATTTTATTTATTTCTATATAAATTCTTTTTTTTTTTCATTTATTTTTGTACTCTGTGTAAATATGACTAGTGATTATTTTATTATTTATTTAATTATTTTTTTATACATGTACATAGTTTGATTATACAGCTCATTTGCTCATTGTAAATATTCGGTTGTAAAATAAGCTCGTAGCGTTGTTTAATAGTGATTTCAATAAAAACTTTGGAATCTTCTAAATATTTTTAAGCAATTATATATGCTTCATTTTGATCTAATACATGCTCCCGTCTTTTAGGTAATTTTTTTATTCCGTCCTTCCAGAACTTCTCAGATTTTTGTACAATGAACTCCTCTATGTGAGTTATTCAGTCCTCGAGCAAATTGAAGTGTTTTCTGTTAAGAGAGTTTTGGAAGGCCTGAAATAAGTGAAAATCTGTTGAGGCAAGGTCTGGTGAATAGGATGGGTGGGGGATCTCATCCCAGCTAAACTCCAATAATTTCTGCCGGATCTGCAAAGACACGTGAGGATAGGCGTTGTCGTGATGGAAAACTATGCCTTTGCGATTAGCCAATGCTGGACGCTTTTCTCAACCACTCCCTTTAATTTAAGCATTTCAGCGATATCCCGTGTCGTAGAATGAGGGTTGTCTCTGACTGTTTACATCGGGACCTGCTCGTGCTATACTGCAGGTGTGCCGAGTGTAATTTTACGATTATAATTAATGTGTGGAAAAGGGGGGCTGGAAATTGTGAGACTTTCTGCTTATTAGCATGCATATATTTTCATTTATTCATAAAAAGTATTAATTTAAAGTAAAAAGGGTTTAATTTAATTCTCAATAAATAGATTAGAAGATTGGGATCTCATAGACTAATGGAATATGCTTATCTGGTGACGTCTTCGCCGCCGCGGTGACGTACCCTAGTCACTTCTCTCGTCTAGGTGTGCTGTGGGCGAAATGGTGAAAACCATGTGTACTCGCCTGGTGTCTGAAAATACGTCTTTCTTCTTCAGTGGCTGGCCAGCGTGTCCTGGACCCTGGCGTGATGGTAGGAGTAGACCAGGTCCTTGCTTGCATAGTGCATAGGCTGGGGCGGCATTGCAGTCGCAGCGTCTTCGGAGCCTTCCAGTGTCCGCGGAAAGGGGGGACATCAGAAAATGAGACCCCCGACCCCGACTTTATATAATTCCAAAAAAGAATGGTAAAAATCGGATTACTTAAATCCGACACTGACCAATGCATGAATTCGGTTATCATCAACAGTTGAAGGACGACCCGAGCGCTTTGCGTCTTCGAAGTCAAGATGTCTGGTTCTGAACCGAGCAAACTTAAATAAAAGCTTTCTCCTAAGGCATCATCGCCATACACACTGCTAATTTTACCAACCGTCTGTGCAGCGGATTTTCCTTTTCAGAACTAAAAAACCATTAAATGATGAAAATGAATTTTTTTCTTTTCCATTTTCAGCAAGATAAGGAATGTCGGTTGAAACTAATACATAAAAGCACTTTAACTAATTCTTTTTAGAATATGTAAACATTATTGACCAAGTAAACATGATTTTATAAACACAGAGAGGATTATATTGAAATATTGAAAAACGTTACGAACTTATTGTACAACCCAACATTTTGCAGGTGCACACAAAAAAATTCATACATTTTTGTCTTATATGTATAAAAAACGGAGTATAAAAGCAGAATTATCAATTCTAACTTAAATAAATGTATTTCTTATGTTAGTATAGCCATATCTAAGGTCTCTTAAAGAATTTCTTCTCCTCTACTCTCTACTAAATATTTCTTTAAATTTGAATGCTGCATATATCGAGAAAAAAAGAATTTAAAAAAATATTGTGTACCATTATCGGCCTTCTAAAATAAGGAGGATAATTTTTAATTATGTATTAGGAATGAATTATCAAAAACCTCAAGATTTATATATTGTGTACATAAGTTCCAAAACAAATATGTAATATTCTTTTATTGGTTATATTTTCTTTAATGAATCTTGTCTGTCTGCTTTATTACAAACACTATGCATTCACTGCTACAAAGGGATAGAATAGATTTTTTTTTTACGGTTATAACATCTTGAAATATGCAAATTAGGTAAAACGAAAAAAAAAATTAACCGTGGAAGTTAAGGAATTAAAAATGTAATGATTGATATTCCTGTCTCATGCGAATAATATTGTCTCCTATGGTTCCTAAATAAAATTGTGATAAATGTGAAAGCAGAATATAAAAAAAAAAGATAAATGGTTTCCTTAGTCACAGAAAAAATTAAGAAAAAAAGCGTCCGGTTGGAGTTTATAGTTAATGGGCCGAGGAGATGAATACAAATTAAGAGAAAGTTAGCAATTACCGACTTTGAACTGCGGGAGGGACGGTAAGAAGAGACAAAACGGACACCAAAAGTTTAATCAGTTACGAAAAATATTTTACTTTACATACCTAAGCTTATTTATTTTTAAAATTGAAAATGAATATGTAAATCTTGATTGAATTCATTTTTGTAATTTGGGTATGAAACTGATTTGGCTAAATTTTTTTAAAATTATTAATTGTAATTTACAACTGTAAAAAAAAAAAAAAAAAAAACGGTAAGTAAATATGTGAAATGTTTAAACACTTGAAAATCTTTGGAAGGAACTACCCTATGGTGGTTCTTTAACATTAACATTAATTTAAATTAGAAATGCGAGATTAAGAACTAATGGGTAAGTAGTTTGGAATGAAAAGCGACCTATCTATTTCGGGCCAAATCTGCAACGAAAGGGATGCTAAAGTCTTTGTGGATGAGTTTATTTGTGACGTACTAAGGAGCATCAAGAATTTTACGCCGTATATTGGATTGGAAGGATTGGATTCGGGAGGAATTTTATGGTATAGTAGAGCTCCAGAGCCCAATTCCGTATGTACCCACCTATAGGTCTGATTATCATAGTAAATAATAATTTTTGTAGTGAATGGGAAGTTTAAAGCGTTTGTCAAGTAGATGTTGTAGCAATCGAAATCTACGGGCTGTTTCTTATTGTTTCAGTTTTGTATGGGGATTACAAGTAAGTCTTTTGTCAAAATGGAGTCCTAAATAGCAAGTTCGTTCAACAGGCGTTAGTGGAATGTTTAAAAAGGATATTGTAGGACAGGAGGGTAGAGGTTTACGATGGAGAGTAAAGGTGTTCTGGTGCCATGGCTCAATTTTGATAGCGAAACCTTAAGATGATTGCGTATAACTCTTTATTTTTCAATTTAAGCAATAGAAGAGCACTAAAGCTTACTATTTCTGTGTTTTGAAGGGAGAGCAAAGTGTTTCATATCATGATACAAAATCTAACACAGTGTGGAATGCTTTACAGACTCACAGAATAATGAAAACTAAAAGAGTAATGTAATAAAAAGGATAATATAAAGTAAGTAATTTCAAAGTAAGTTCTTCAATGTAAGTAAGGGAGTTCAAAGTAAAAACTTATCTCTAAAAAAGTTTGTAAATATAGAATTTAAAAAAAAAAACTCTGAAAATTATAATATTTATCAATGTATCTACAATATTTACTAATATATAATATAACTAATACTAATTACTAAATGATAGTAAAATATAGAAATTGAAAATAATAAAATATATTATTAAATACTATAGAGACAAATGCAGGTTTATTTTCACTTTGTTACAGTGACTTTGGCATAAGGGATTGCAAAGTTTTATAAACAACTGTGCGGTTTTGAAACTAAAATTAAAACTGCCCTTGATGATTACCGGATCGGTCCGAAACATTGGTAGAATGATTTAATAAAGAAATCTTGGGGCTGTTAGAATATCTTTTGTTTTTAATAAAAAAAAAAAAAATGTATTTAATAGTAATTAAATTCATAATGAATTTGGTGAAACGAACATTTGCTTAAAAAGTTGACGGAATCTATGTTCCAATTTGGGACAATGATCTGTAGACTCATTGAAAAATAATAATATAACTAATAAAAATTTTATTTTAGCGGCATGAACATTTTTTTTTTCAGACAAATAAGATTTGTGTAATTAAATATAAAGAGGCAGCTAAGCTAACAAAATAATCTATTAAAAAAATAAAATAAAATACCTATAAAGAGGCAATTTAATTTTAGTTTTAAAAATACCCCAGAAAATAATAAGAAAAAATTAAATAGCTTAATTAGAACTGGGCGTGGTCAATAAACGGTTGATAATAATAATAAAAATATAGTGACATAATTCGATCTCCAAATTTAATTTCAAATCTCTTTCGAAAAGTTTGAACGCTAAATTAAATGTCTGAGTGAAACAGCTATTGTCGAAACGGTTTTAAAAATAAATTCTTATAATGAATGTTAGTCATGATTTTTTATTTTTTTATTGTCAAAATAAGGATGTATTATTGATTTAAAAAAGTTTGTTACCGTATAGCACTGAACATCAATAACAAAAAATTCAAATTTGCTGTGATAAAAATCTTCTAGTAAAAATTATGGCTTTATATATATATTTTTTGTGTACATTGAATGAAGGGCGCTGAGGCCAAACCGTATAACTTTATGAGCCTTTGCTGGCCTCCCCGCTCTAGAGGGTTAAAAACAAACTCACAAAGAAACATATTACACTTCCAAATATATTTTATAATACGTCAACTATAATTAATGATTAATGATAAAGTATGATAAAAATTAAATTATTGTTTAATGTTTAAGAGGGTCTGTCTAGAGTGGGGTTGAAATTAATTTCATTCACTAATTAAGTTAAATAAATTAATAATTAATGATAAAGTATGATAAATAGTGAATTATTAATGAAATTTTAAGAGGGCCTAAAATTAATTTCATTCATTTATAACATTGAAGAAATTAATGATTAAGGGTAAAATATAATAAAAAGTAAATTATTACTTGCCTTTGGAAAGGTTTTAAGGTAGGGCTGAAATCAATTTCATTTATTAATTAAGTTGAAAAAATTAGAATTCAATGATCAAGTTTAATAAAAAAGTAAATTATTATTTGGCTAATAAGAGGACCTGGTGTGTGGCTGAAATTAATTTTATACACTATTTAAGTTGAATTAATTAATGATTTATAATAAAATATGATAAAAAGAAAATTATTATTTAACTTTTAATACTTACTATCTACCCTACAATTGCAAGTGAACAGTCTAGCTAAAAACGAGAAGTTGTAAAAACTGAAATTATATATTTAAGGTAGGTATCTGCTTAGGATGCTACAGCTGCCTTTTTTACTAATATCGATTCAATAGGAGTTAAGCCAATTTATATCTTCGATTTTACCTTTTATTAACATTTTCCCTTATAAATTTCTTAATTTTTTTTTTAAACTCATAAAATAAAAGTAAAATCAAGTGATATTGAATATCAGCTTGGGCTTATCATTATTTAAACAGGATGACAGGGCTTTTCAAAAAATCTTTCTCTTATGTGCCTTTAGTTTTCTATTTTTGGATATATGATAAATATGAAAGAATTTGATAATTAATTAGGAGAGAAAATAAAAGTATTCGTGTTCCTATGATTTTTGTACGACAAATTTGGTATACGAAAATTTGGTAGGTTTATGTTTACATATATTCCGACTACTACAGCACTTACTAGACAAACGGTCTAAACTTCCAACTCATTACAAAAGACTGATCTACATGACAATAATAAGGCCCATCTGGATATACGGCGTTGAGCTTTGGGGCTCCA
>NW_027112457.1:331950-338918 GCF_000696795.3 Halyomorpha halys | reverse complement strand
GATGTTTAATTCTTCCACGGATTTTAGTCCCTGGGTTAGACAGATCGTGGGGGTCCGGAGGATCCCCCATGTGTTGCTTATGTTATAAAATAAACTAAAATAGGAATATAAATAAAAATTAAAATTTTAAAGTAATTAAAATTAATATTTGAAAGTAATGTTACGTAAGTACTAGAGTTAACTGTATATAATTGCCTGTGTTTGTGTTTGAATGACGGGAATTCGGGAAGTGCTCCCACGAAGGAAAAAATTATAGTTCTAGATTAATATAAATTATTTAATTATAAATATTTTAACACTGTTGTTATTCTTGTGTGATTATTAATATTTATATAATTTGTTTTTTAATAAAAATTTCGATCTTTCGTGTGAGTACAATATAACCCACATTACTCCTCAAATGCCATTCTTAAATTACAAGAAGATATCAATAGTACAAGTACTTGGGCAACAGACGATAAACATACGTTAAATGCCGAATAGACTAAAGCTATCATAATTGGATCTCCTTCTCACCTAAAATCGCCAGGACTCTCCAAAGGTATCCTAAACAATACTCCTATCTCATTCCATACGCCACCCAAAAATCTTGGAGTCACTTTAGATCAAACTTTATCCTGGAAACCACACATTGCCCAAATTTCCCGTCGAACCAAAGCTACCCTGAAGCAATTCAGTAGAATCCATTATCTCCTACAACTTAAAACCCGTCAACTCTTAGTTTCCCTCATTTTGACTCTTTAGCTGCCTGGTATATGGTGGACTCTAGGGTAATCTCGAGTCTAAACTTAAACGTCTTATAAATTGCGCAGTACGATTTATTTTCAGGGTCTCCAGAGATACGCCGATCTGAAGTGGCTCTATCCATCCTTCCGATGCCAGTATTTCCTAGATTCCTTTTTATTCCAAGCAAATAGTACTCAGCGCCCCTCCTATATCCTAGAAAACCTGGAATTCAAATTCTCAGTCCAATCCCGTGATCTCAGGTCCCATTTATCTGACTCTACCCTCCACCTCACAGAACTGTTGCGTTTGATAAATAATTTTTCACTCGATCTGCATATCACTGGAACTCTATTCTCTGTAACACACGTCAGGTACCAACCCTTCCCTCGTTTAAAACCTTTATATTTAAGTACTTTTACTTCACCAATCTAATCCAATATTATAATAGTACAGATAATATGTAACTACCTTTTTGTTTAATTTCTTATGTATTTAGTCAGTTTATTTAATTTATTTTTGATTATTTTATTTTCTCTTACCTAAAATTATTTATATACAAATTTAATTTAAGTTATGAGTAGCCGCACTGTTTTTGGCCAATATATGTTATTGTAAAATTAGCATGACCTTATAATTGGTATAAAAAGACCTAGTCCCAGAATAATTAACTATTTTTCATTACATTTTATTTCAAATATACAGATATGTTTCTTTCTTCCCTAAGCAGCTTTTTTTTATTATATGGTGTGTGATGTTACGGTAATCCTTTGTCCATGTCCATTCCAAGTAAAGCTGGGTAACTGTTCAGCCCCTACTCATGACTTCAGCCACAGGGATTTGGGTTTGTTTCACTGAGGGCTTATGATTGGGTACAACAGGCCTTCTTGTGGTAAACATCAGCTACAAACATCAATCTAACGTACAGATATTTCTTAATATACAATGATAAAGAATGAGGATAAATGTAAAAGCTAAGAATTTCATAAGTTGAAATAAAAGTGCTGTGGAGAAAAGGGGAAGAAAACGGGAAGCAGAATGTTTTGCTTTTTAATATATTTGCTAATTAACTAAACAAATACTCGTATAGGTTAACCATAAAGTCCATGAAATAGATAAATCAATTAATAGAGCCTTATCTGATGTACATCACTTTACTAAAACTGTTTCTTGCAGCTTAGATAAGTGTTTATAAGCCATATTTAAATAATATTCTAATTTTATTGCACTAAGGAATGGAAGTAAACGAATAGACTCGGAAATTTGTTTTACAAATAAAAAAAAAAATGAAACATCACACAACTTCCACACAACTCCCTGCACTAAGGTGAAACTAATCCTTGTACGTTTCGACTCCGTTATTTATTTATTATTCATTATGAAAATACTTTTCCTGACTATATATATGTTTCAAATACAGGTAAACAAGAGTAAAATCTATTGCCATAACGACTATTGAAAAAAATTAAAATATTTATTTTCTACAGTTGCTTATTCTAACAAATAGAAATGGAACTAAAATTATGTATCAAGGGTCTATTCATAAATAAAAAATTAAATAAATTTTGTCTTCCTTATTTATTTACTGTTCAATGAGGTATTTCGTGATGTGTTTTTATGAATTTTAGTTTTTGAATCATACCGTAGGTCATTTAATGATTTTATTCCAATGTGATAAATAAAATTTAATGTTACATGTAATATCTAATACATAAATATATACATTTTAATATCACTAATGCAACTAATTTTTAAAAAAATGCTAATTAAAAAGTTAAATATAAGAAAAATTCATTACTTAAGGCCCTTTAATCTAGTGTTTTTTCCCCTGTAGAATTGTTTCTCAAGTTTTTTTTTTGCTATTTTGTTTCGACGGAGGCTTTTGATAGAGGAGCTATTTTGTTAAGATGTAGCGGTAAGAAGAAGCTGGTGAAAGGAATGGTGATGAAAGAGAGGCATCAGAATGAAAGGCCTCAACCTAATCAGTACTTTGAAAGGGGCCCAGGGCCTGCCCTAATATGCCCGCCTAATAAACCCAGCCACTTATCATCCACCTCATTTACACATAATCCTCTACTTCTTGTCGAGTTTACCTCATGCCTGTCTAGCCTTAATGCATCCTCCAGGGCTAAGT
The DNA here is from genome assembly GCF_000696795.3 of Halyomorpha halys. NCBI lineage: Eukaryota > Metazoa > Arthropoda > Insecta > Hemiptera > Pentatomidae > Halyomorpha > Halyomorpha halys. The sequence continues at coordinate 336,061 of NW_027112457.1, read as the reverse complement.
GTTCGTCACAGCGAGAAGGGGTCTTCCGATTACGCGCTCGATAGATACTTCGCTTTGATGATATTTTTCTTTAGAGATTGCATAACAAAAGCACATTCGTCATTTTAAAAAAGTTTTCACTTGTTGGTATGGTACAAAGTTATAAAAGTGTTATCGATATTTTGGATTGCTTATTAATTTTTTTATACTTTTATTACTATAGCTTTCATTGTTCATTAGTTCAGTTTCTGAATAAAACACTAATTCCATCGATGCTAACGCCCTCTCTGAGCCTCTGCTTACTTTTAGCAACAACGACGTGGTTGAGATGGCATTGCTGGAAATTTGCGGAATCCTGCTATTTCTAAATAGTTTATGCTGGATTGAATGTATTTTCTTTAAGTTTAGTTTTATTTCATTTTTTTAATTATTGTTTTTTTTAAATAATTTAATTTATAAATCTCCGTTAATATGGACTGAATGGGGTCTCATATCTCTACTGCCAATGTCTGAATTTATATAACGGAATTTAGTACTAAACAATATAGGAAAACAAATGGAATCCATCAATCGTTCCTGCATCGATGGACAATAATTTATGTTGAGTTTATGAACAAGTCGTTTCATTTAAGCGGAAGGTTAACGGATTATATAAATTATAAATGCCACCAGGAAATCCCAGGGAAATCTCACTTGTATGCATATTTCATTACACTTGTAATATGCATGTATTTGTTTATTTTATTATATTTCAAAATGATGTCTATGATATAGGTTAGGTCTTTTCTTTAATATTTTTAAGTTGAGGGTTGTTGAGGCGAGCGGTGTTTCGTGACTGAAAAACCTACCTCTTCCCCGGAGTAAAATGTTCGCTGGTTCGGGTTAAAAAATAAAAGACTTGAAATGAACATAAAAGAGCAAAATAATGAAAAAATAAAATATAACGCTCCAAGTGATATATACAATTCAATAAACTAAAATATGAACAATGAAAATTAAAGTATCTAGTTTAACTGTACATACTTTTTATATTAGATACAATTATCGGTTGTTCTCACACTCACACAAAAAAAAAAACCCAATAATGTTTTCTGAATAATTAACAAGTAAATCTAAAGCGTAATACTGTATTTATTGGAAGAAGATTGGCATTATTTTCAACTCAAAGTAATGCAGCATAATAAATACCAACATACTACACAAATATACAATATTTGTGGGACTTTGATATGATGTTCTACTGGCACTAAGCAACGTAGGTCTGATCGCTTCAAGTATTCCTCAAGTTACATAATACAAAAATGAGTGAAGACTAAAATGACTTTATTCTAACATATTTACAAGAACTACATGTTACTGTTACTGTTACAGATTGTCTCTCTTCTACTTCTTACTTAGCTATCTAGTCTAGGAAATATATATGAACACTTGAGAAGAGGGGGTAAGAAGAATAGTGAAATAGGAGGAGTGGTTTGGACCAATCAAATACTATGAAATTAGAAGTAAATATCTGGAGGGGGGGGAAAAGGCGTGGCGAGAAGTTGGGTGGTCAGATTTCTATGAAAGAGACCATAACCTAAGACTTGTGTGTACTGACTTACATATGTTAACCATAAAATAGTTTGACTGATGCAAGTCCATTGTGCGATGACAACATGTACCTGCCTAAGTGTCAGCCCTTGCTATTGATATAGGATACTAAGGGCTTGAAAGGGCTGTTAGAATGGTCTCAAGGGCCTTATGGGAACGTAGTTGTTTTTATTGAGTTTCTTTTCTATAAAATTGTAAGGAAATGTGAACACATGGAACCATATTATCTAAAGTGACTGAACCTACAGTTGGGCAAGGTTGTTAAATATAATTTAACTTAAATAATTAAATATAAATTGTTTAAATTTATAATACCGGTTCCTTAACTCTCAAGATATCTTCTATGGGTCCTTAAGCCCGCATAACCGTTCAGTGTGAATGGTACTGTATTACCTACCCCGTGTCTCTTTCAAACTTTCATCAATTGATGTGATGGTATGTGATTTAAGTTATGAGGGCTTTATAAAACAAGGAAAGGTGAGGGCTTAAATAAAGCTAAGTAAATAAATATGAATGAGTAGGAGGGGGAGGGAAACGGAGTTTTATATGGGTTTCGATCTAAGATTTGTTGAACCTACAGTAATAAGGCAAAAATGAATAAATTTGTATTTAATCCAGGCTATGTTCGGTTTAATACGAGTGGTGAGTAGTAGTATAATAAAATAATACGGACATTAAAAAAAAAATAATTTGTTTTAATATTTAATCATCGTCCGTTTATACTACAATTATGATTGCAATCTCGTTTATAATTATTTTTTATATATGCTTTTAATTTAATTTACTTATGGAAAGGAAGTCATTCTCAACGGAGCAACGCACACAATGACACGCATTACATGCATAATCTATACCGCGAATTTAAATGTCTTAGCTTACTTAGTTAATGTATTGGATAAAAATTATTTTTCTTTTCAACTGTCATGAATTTCGTTATTTGCAAGGATATACTATTAATGTTTTGGAGTTCGGGCACCTTCTTGGTTTTGAGTTTAGCACTTTGTCTTTTTTATAGCTCTAAAAATTAATTTCTGTTTTAGACAAGAAACTGCTCGTAGATTCCGACTATTGCAACATTTACTAGACAAACGGTCTAAATTGCCAATCCATTACAAAAGACTGATCTACATGACTATTATAAGGCCTATCTGGACATACGGAGTTGAGCTTTGGGGCTCCACTAAACCATCAAATTCCTCCAGAATCCAATCCTTACAGTCCAAAATCCTTCGTAAAATCCTTAATGCTCCTTACTTTGTCACAAATCAAGTCATCCATAAGGACCTCAATATTCCATATGTTGCCGATTTGGCCAGAACCAGATACCGTTCCTTCCATAATAAACTTCTCAACCACCCAAATCCACTTGTTTCTAACCTGGCTTCTCCTTCATTACCTAATAATCCTCCTAGGCGTCTGAAAAGAAGATGGCCTCGAGATCTTCTTCTCTAGAAATGTTATTGGAGTTCTATCAGTGGGTAGATTCTCCACATGTTTTTATCATGTTACTATGTCACCTACAGCAAATTTACTTGTTGTATATATGTGTATACAGTTGTAAATATCAATAAATAAAAAAAAAAATTCTGTTTTCCACCAGGTAAGAGTTTTTGATTTATTTTAACTTTTCGCAGAATTTGACATTCTTTGTCAACGTTGTGGTAACAGAAGCAGTCCATATACTAAAACATTACACACATGAAAAAAAAAATTAAATCTGTACCACTACAATCTATGAAGGGTTAGGGATGCAGTACTTTGTAAGGTGGACTAATGGTTGTGCAAGGAGATGATTTGGTCAGTATCACGCTAGACTACCAAATTTTCCCCACTATGAATTGTATGAGGTTAGGTGGTGAGAGAGGGCTCCTGAACCCACAGAATTGACTCACGGCTACAGTAACAGAATAAGTAATTATATGTCACAGATTCGAACCCAGGTCCTTGGAGTTAGTAGCACAGCCTTACTCAGTGAGCTACGCCGTTCTCTGATATGAATATATAATTATGATAATAGTATGTGAATAAAATAAAAATAATTTCAATTTTTAGATTACCTTTTTATCTTATAAACAAGAAACTTTTTAAAGCATTTAACAATTACAAGCGATTTTTTTTTCAGAGAGTAAGATATTTCTAAAAGGGGATGTTCTTATTTTATTCATTTTGCCAATGAAAGGAGTCTAATTCTCAGTATTTCCTAAACAATAAACGTCTAGCACTTAACAATCACAAGCTATTTCTTTTTAGGAGTTTGATGTTTTTAAAAGCAGCGTCCTCTTATTTCATTTACTTAGAATAGGTTCAACTCTCAGTATTTCTGCTTAAATTTTAAACTTTTTCCCAAAACAAAGGATTTATTTCGTCTCTTTTTGAATCCGGGAATATTCAGTTGAGATATTAACTAATATTTTTTTTAACTATTTATTTATTGCTATTTACAACTCTACATTATAATACATTTAGTAAATCTGATCTAAGTTAAATTTGAGTGTTACAGGCGTGTAGAGAAACTACCCATTGGTAGCACTCTAATGACATT
>NW_027112457.1:323405-331720 GCF_000696795.3 Halyomorpha halys | reverse complement strand
CTTTATGTATGATTTTATTTGTGACAAAGTAAGGAGCATTAAGGATTTTGGATTGTAAGGATTGAATACGAGAGGAATTCGAAGGTTTAGTGGAGCCCAAAGCTCAACTCCAGAGATAATAACTAATATAAATGTTTATTTCTTTGGTTGATTATTATTTTAATATATGTGTAATATTTAAATACATATTTTTTATGCCAAGGAGATATTTTACATTCATGATCTTTGTTTTGGTAACTATAAAATTTTGTTTATTATTATGTAAATATGGCTGTAATACTCGTACTAGGGGGTTAGGCCAGTTGAGGTTTTAATAAGTAAGGTGCAGGCTGGCTTCAGATGTAGAATTATACCATCCTATTGCGAATAAGTAATTTAAATTTTTTTTTTTTTTAATTTCAGCTCTAATACTGTAGTTTCTCAACATCAGTGATGGGCAAGAAGGAATTAAAATTTCATTGGTTGAAGTAGTAATTATAATTTCGAGTTATTACTACAATTACAGGGGTTCATCAAGTAGTGAATATTACTAATCGAAATCGTTATTACATTTTTGCAGTTTCAAATTCCATTAATTGGAAAGTAACTGTAATTTTAATACGTTTTAACCAGTACTGCTAAACAGTTTGAGCCATTTACATGTATGTTTTTAGTACATTTCATTTTATTTAATGTTATTCGTCTTTTAGCTTTTCTTTTCTATTTTGCTTACATATTATAATAAAAATAAATCTGTACTGCTTCAATCCATGAAGTGTGAGGGGCAGTAGTTTGTAAGGAAGTATTGTTACTAGACCAACTGTTGTGCAAGGAGGTCAGAATCACAGTCAACCATCAGATTGATCCCCAATTAAGGGTACCCATCTTATGAGGCTGGATGGAACCTGGAGAGCTCCCAAACCCAAAGGGTTTACTTACGGCTATAGTAACAGAATAATTTACTATCGCTCACAGTTAGATTCGAAATAGTGTCTTTGGAGTTAGTAACACAGTGCCTTAATTTTTAGATACACATTACATTTTACCGTATTATATGGAGTAATATTATAACATATCCTATAATACTATAATCAACTGTTTCTCGGTCTTCCTATCTTAGAACTATATTGATAACAAATACAAAACCATATTCAATACAACTACTACATATGCAATTACTCAAGTAAATTATTTCTCAAGTCTTCCATATCTTTTGTTTTCCTGTACCTAACTATGGTTTTAAATGAAAACATCCAAATTATTAACTTTTCAAAGAACCACCATACAATTAAGTACTGAAATAGACTCATGTAAAATTTTCTGTATTTACAAAAATTACTGCTAAGTAGGATTTTTTTAGGTTTATTGCAATAAATAATTACCAACGCCTTTGCTTTGTCTTTAGAATTGATCTCAGTGTTTCAGAAAATATTCGGGTATTGAAAAAAGAATATAAATAAAAAAAATATTCTGGTGTCAAAATCATTGAAGGGGTTAGTGGATGGAAGAGTAATGTTCTAAATAGTAAGTATAAGTAAAACGAAGTTCAATTTTTTTTTGTTGGAGCTGGTTATGTTTTGAATTGTACGTAGTCTCTTCTGCATCTAGATTTCTCAATTATTAATTAGATTTCGAGGTTCGCGTACCTCACACTAGCTCGATACTCGAATATAGGTACTAACCCCTTCATTCACACGTAAGATTCAAAAATTTCACATAATCTCTTCATCCATTTTACCCTTCAATTACCAAATACATTTTTTTCATGTTTGATTGTTTATCTCTAGAGTAAAAATTGAAATAATTAAATAATACTATGAATTACGAAATCAGAGACTATCAATTTGTTAGTTATAAAATTTCCAATCAATGGTAAATGGTTCGAAAAGAGAGGAAAGTGAGTTTGAAATTTATTTATTCGATTCTCATATTGGTTAGTACGCGGCGACTACTAGACCCACTAGCCTGATTAGTTTCCCATACTAGATACCAATACCAAAAAAGCTCCTTGGTACGACAAGAACATAGCTTTACACACTGACCTTCGCATGCCAACTGTTAAAGAACCATACGCGGAGCTAAAGATTTTTCCATGGAAAATTAATTGAGCATTGTAACTCTCATAAAAATTATAGTCAAAAGAATCATACCCAATAACGTAAGTAGAAGACTGAAAAGGAGCTGGATGTACAATCTACTTTCCTAATAATGGAATTTTGTATCTCGACGCGAGGAGATACAACTGGGTACAGGTAACCCTCACGACTCTCATGGTATTTTAATAAGTAGTACATCAGAATACATAATGATTTTCTGTTTGGGCAACAGCCTGGTTTACCAAGGAACATCATTACTCTATGCCCAGATTATTCTAGGTTCTAAGGATGTTTAATTTAGGGCCCTAAGTACTGTATTGATGAAGAAAAAAAAAGAAATAGAAAATTTAAATATTCCTGTAAATGGATGAGTCTATACAAAATAAAATAATAGGCGAAAGAGAGAGAAAAACAGAAGAAAATCCAAACATACAATATAATGTGGTTGATAAAAAATAGAAGAATAAAATAAAACAGTAATTAATATAAAAATAAAAAATATAGAAGCTAGAAGAACATATAAAAGATAGAAAACTAAATGAAAATTATAAAATGTTTGATTAAACATAAAACAAAGATGGAAATTTCTTTGGAAGATAAAAATATACTGAAACAATAAGAGGAAAATGTTATAAGAAAATAATGAAAATTAAAAAAAATACTAGTTGTTTATAGATTTATAGAATTAAAACTAACCTACAGAGCTCTGAATAAAAAAAAAAATTAATAAATAATAATGATAGATTAAGTGGTGATTACAGCTGGTTCTAATTATTATTAGTACAAGTTAATTACTATTGTTATTATATAGGCCAAAGGAACAGAATTATATGAATAAAGAAAAACTGAGGTATTTGCATAGGTGAATATGCACAGATATGAAAAATATAGAATGTAGGTAGGTGAAATTGATGAAGACAATAGAGATAATGTAGAAAAAGGCATATAAACTAAAGATAGATAGACAAACTGAGGGTAGGTGAAGAAAAAAAGGGAAAAAATGATACACTGCACACACACTATGATAAGTAAGTAAAACCTCTGCTAAAAATAATTAGTTTTAATATTTTTATACTATAGGAAATGTTACAAGGAATTCAATAGTACTTGAGTTAATGCTGTAAAGGATAAAATTAATGGTAAAAGGTACGGAAAGAGAGGAAAGTGAGTTTGAAATTTATTTAATATAAATTTATCAAATTAAAGTAATGAATAAAAATTGGTCTGAACATTGTCGTATCAATTGATAGGTGTGAATAAAGTTATGAAGTTTATGGGTGGAGTCAGCAAACCATACAGTAACTAGTAACTACCTAGACAGTAACTATATATACATGATATAATGCCAGAATAAAATAATACAATAAATACTACCTAATTTTATTGTTAAAATTTGTTAATTTGTTATTTAAATACAACGGACACGTTGAGCAAATTTTTGAACTTCTCTGAGAATATAAAATTCTAAAATTAACCATTTCTTAACTGAAATCAGAAAAAAAGAATGTTTGAATGTGCTCATGACTTCAAAATGCAAAATAAAAGTTAAAGATCTCATATCAGTTTTTTTTTGTGGATAAAAATACATTGAAAATTACTCGCAAATTTCATCTCCACAAGGATAAAAACTAAATAAATTCATATTCAGAGGTGGATCGGGGGTTTCAGTATTTGAAATAAAATCGTTTTATAGACTGCATATTTGAAGGGGTCTATCCAACCTCACGAGGAGAAATATAAAACTAGCGTAAGAAGTCGAGAGAGAGAAAGAAAAAAAAGTATAAATCTGAATATTGGAATTCATTCGAGTTATTTGGAGTCGGCATCCAGATTTAAAATTTTATTACATATCTAATATCGGTGCGATATATTTCTTTCGTGTAAATTTAGTATTAAATTAATGAATAAAATTATAATTTTTTTTTAAGTACTGGGTATGTTTGTATAATTTGTTTTCTATTGTAATATTATAGGTTAACTTTTTTGTATTATTACTATCTTCTTAATTTTATGTTATGTTTTTTTTTTTTTTTCATTCTATTATAATTACTATCTCCTTTAATTTTTAGCTCTGAAGAAGTCCTGAAATTGAAGCCGAAACGTCGGCAAAAATAAAATAAAATAAGTATAATTTACTTGTGTTCATTACTACCTCACTGAACGCATAATGTAAGAGAGCATTCCTACGATCGGGAGCCCTTCATTTCAGGTTTATAGTTTTTTAAAATAAATTGTAAGACATTATCAAAACATGTGATTTAATCATATAATGTAATTTATAGCAGTAGAAAATTTAGTCCCTGAAGGGTGAGAGAACGGTTGTTGCTCAGAATCCTGTTGTGATGGCTGACGATCGTCGGCTCTATGAGTCCGGTGATAACTTTGACCGTTGCTGGTAGATTCCGATTGCTACAACACTTACTTGACAAACGCTCTAAACTTCCCATTCACTACAAAAAATTAGTATACACTACGATAACCAGACCAATTTGGACATATGAAATTGAGCTCTGGGGCTCCACCAAACCATCAAATTCTTCCCGCATCCAATCGTTACAATCCAAAATCCTACGTAAAATCCTTGATGCTCCTTATTACGTCACAAATAAACTTATTCACAAAGACCTTAACATCCCATTCGTTACAGATTTGACCCAAAACAGATATGCGTCTTTTCATTCCAAACTCCTTAACCATCCTAACCCATTAATTCTTATTCTTTCATCCTTAACAATCCCTGATAATCCTCCGAGGCGTCTGAAAAGTATATGGCCACGGGACCTTCTAATTTAAATTAATGTTTGAAGTACCACCAATGGGTGGTTCCTTCCCAAGATTCTCAAGTGTATATGAAACATACATCACATTTACCTATTGTATTATTTTGTACAGTTGTAAATTACATTAAATAAATAATAAACAAAACAAAATAACTTTGACCGTTCCAGTTGTTCTTCCGACGAACGTTGGTCAGCATGAAAAAGGTGTGTTTATTGGTCGAACAAGTCACCAGGCTGTCGAGACCTATTTTATATTGTAACATGTGATTCCTCTTTGATTTCACATTGAGGGGGGCACCAATGTGATATTGAATAAATTTACAAAATCGGAGGTGTAAATCCGACAGTGTGTTTTCTTTTTTAAAAATTGTCTTACTTAAGGTTTTAGTATTTACTAAATTTCATTCAAATAATAGATTAACTTAGCACTTAAGTTTTACTAGCGTCATTTCCTCTGCGTCCATGGCTTTTTTGTTTTTTATTATAATGTTTTGTTATGATCTCCTGCCCGGTCATTTCTGATATATAGGGTTCCCAGTAGAACTATCCTATTCTAACATTAGTGGGGGAAAATTTTTAATTTCGTGGGACCGCCAGAGAATCAAAAGTCGACCCGATTCGAAGTGGTGCCGCTGCAGTCACCAGCCAGTTAATGTTGGCGCTTTAACTCGCTCGGTTACAAACGTTCCACCTACGGCTCTGCCTAATACTCGTTTGTTTATATCGGCTTAGCTCTGAATTACAGTTTAAGGATTGCTTTGTTGCTAAGGCCAGAAACCTTTACTATTCCTAAGTTTTATCTATTAAAATAAATACAATCTATAAAATGACTAAAAACATCCATCATTCCGCGGTCTAATGAAGAGAAGGGAAAATACAACATTATTAGTAATGAGGCCTGAAGAAAGATACAAACTATTGGGGATTGTTTTACCAGAATCCATTAAAATAAGAAAATATTCACTTCAATAATTTAATTAAAAAGTTTTGAATTAATTAACCATCATGAAATGATTTTTGAAAGGAATGAATTTTAGAAACAAATTTAGTTGTTATAAATTATTATTTTATCATTATGTTACTTTATTTATTTATTTTTCATACAGATAGTTTGATTATGTTCATTTTGTTTATTCTTTTATTTGTATATATTTTAAGATTTTTTTTTTATTTATTTATTTTTTTTATTCATTTATTTATTTTAGTATGTATGAGATCTTTCATCACTATTACCTATTGCCCACAACTGTGTGGCAGATTGTAATATCTATCAATAAATAAAAATTATTATTTAAAAAAAAAAAAAGTTGTTATAAATTATTTTTTCTAGGGTTGTCATGATTATATTATTCCAAGAAAAAGTGAAACCCTTCACACTTTTTACCTTTTTATTTTTTGAATGTTGCAAACTTTTTTAAACTCGTTTTCATTTTTTTTTTTTTAATTTTCTTATATCACACATATATTTTTATTAATAACTTTACTTTTTGTATTTTTATTTTTGTGGTATCAATTATATCATATCAAATGTTTAATTCTACTGACATTATCAGTTTAAAATGCGATTGTCCCAGATTCAATCTTACAATTAATAGTACTTAAGAAGATAGTAAATATTTAGGAATAAAACCTTCTAAGAATTAAACTTTAATATTATATAATGGATATCACACAATTAAAAAAAAAGTTATTAATAAAATATATATAGCTAAGGATGGAAATATACATGGACCAAAAAAAAAAACACGAAACGTTCAACTACAAGGATTTATTTTTTAAAATACCTAATATAGTTATTATAATAAAATTGAATATTGAGGTATAGACCATACCCACTAAAGTTATGAGTTTAGTGAGTTCGAGGGTGCCATGTAGGTATCAGGGAGGTTTATACCCTGCTAAAATTCAAACAAACACAGTCTATCGGTAAAGTTATTGGAGCTCGGGATCGAAAAAGTGTTTTGTTAGTTGACTTTATACCTTCTAAGGCTGCAATAAACGTGGAACATTATCGCACACCCTCCTGTATTCCAGACTTGCCACCCGACTAGAAAATTTGGCCGGAACGCGATAAGGACGTTGAGATGAAAAATGAGTTTCAACAGTTTCTCAAGAACACACCGGAGCAGTGGTAAGAAATGCCTATAGAACAGTTGTCTTCGAAAATGCATGGGTCGAAGTAAAGAATGTAGCAAAACGTTTATGTTGAACAACAGTCAAATATTAAATTACTTTTAAGATTTTTTTTTATTAAATACTTTTATTTATTGATAGATATTACAATCTGCCACACAATTGTGGGCAATAGGTAATAGTGATGAATGATCTTATACATACTAAAATAAATAAATGTATGAAAAAAAAAATCACTTAAAATATATACAAACAGAAGATTTTGATTCTACTGACCTGTAATCGTAATTTAGCCGTTTTAGAGAAAACGTTGAAAAGCGATGATTACTTATCTGAAAACTAGCACCATCACCCATCTTCCACTGGCTTATATTACCAGTGACGCGGTTGAGAGAGAGGCTCTGGGATCTACAGAGTCCTACTCTTTCTTCCATAAGTGAGGGGAAGTGCGAGGTTCGGATTTTCCCAAGCTGTATGTAACATAAGAACAGTAAATAGGAATGATTGTGTTCAAGATGTTATTTTACATTAAGTTTACTTTAGACTTTATTATTATTACTTTTTTATCATTTTAATTTATACTTATTTAAATGAGCTCTATGATTTCTATTACCATTGTCTATAAATATAAGACAGAATGAAATATTACACCATCAAAATAGTCTAAACGTTTCTGAAAAAGAAAAATCTTGTAAAATAAATGTATAGTAATTTCTAGTATTAGATTATTTTAGGAATGTTCCATAGGCTTTTAGATTCTTAGGAGACTGTACGAGAGTGGAGATTAGTGAGGAGGCTGTTGCCGGGATCTTCATTGTATTAAGACTTCACCCTCTTCAAAGTTAGGCGTTTTAGAAGTTAACTCTTGATGGATTGTATTAGCCCAACGTGTAAGTGGCTAATCGCTTGTCGTGAGGAGCACAGATTGATAACCTAATCAATGAGATTAAGCTGCCACGCCTGACCGTCAGCTCTGGAAATAACACAACTCCAGCTGGAAATGAAGTGCTGGAGAAAGGCTGATAGCGTAGCTACGTGAGAGGGAGTCTGCGAATTTACATAAATCATTATCCACTCTCCTCTTTATTAATTACCTTTGTTAATTTACTACGAGCAGACTTTTTATCGGCATCTGTCTGCCAGGTGTTTAGTAACTGAACATCTATAATTCAAATGAAGTGATTTACGATTAGAGGAAAACTCAAATATAGGTTCATTGATTAGTGTCTCTTATTAGAGGATGTTTTAGGGACTACCGCCACACAACTTACAAATTCAGAAAGGGTCAAAAATGTTTAAATTATTACAACTATTTTTATAAAATATT
>NW_027112457.1:303720-322835 GCF_000696795.3 Halyomorpha halys | reverse complement strand
ATTAAAATAAAAGAAATTAAAAATAATAAAAATGAAATATATAAATAAAAGAAAATACTATAATGAATTCAGGGAAGTTTTACGCTGTTAAACAAAATAGAACAATTGAACTATTATGATTTGTATAAATAAAAAAATGAATCTGAAATATGTTCTAAAAATATGAAAGGAAATATAATCAAATAAAACTGATCAAATAATAACAAAAAAAGTTTAAGACAAATAAAATTAAATATAAGTAATAATAAAATAAATACACATTTGCCAGTAATCCTGGAGAACCCATTTAGCTTCAAAGCGTTTCCGGATGGTGGAGAAATATTTTCCAAAAATACCACGTTATATGGTTGACACTCATCGCCGGTTCAATCCTATAATAGTATCTTCTCGGATTATGGTCAAATTTATTTAAATAGAAGCGTTTATGATATTCTTCTTCTCCTTCTGGCACGAAAAACCTTCGAGGTCCAAGTCCTCGAACTATGTACTACGGGGAAAAAAACGCGCGTTTATTGATGAGGTTTTCATAGGGTGGGTTCGTCACTCCCACGCCTATTTTTGTGAGTGTCAGCCATTAGCTAACGGGCTTCACAATACTCAATACTCTTTATTATATTATCAAGATTTCAACGTTTCAGCCTTTTCGGCCCTCCTCAAGGACAATCCTAATTATAAAGTTATACTTCACAGCCAATTATTTGAAAACGTTTTGCAGTTTATTTGGCCCAGGTCATTAATTACAGTCAAATCAACCTATTATCTCACAATTTCATTAATTTTAGATCAACTTAATTTTATCAACTACATTATCAACCTTATATTAGGTTGAACCAGAATAATAGAAAATTCAAATATTCGAACTTTTTTAATCTCTAAAAATAATATGGAGGACTGGACATACGAAATTAAAAAGAGACAAGCGACCAAATTAATGTATGCATATATTTATGCATATATTTATTTTAAAAAATAAATTCTCCATTTTTTTTTAAATCCATTTTATGTAGAAATTGATATAAATATAATTTAAAAAGTGGTAATGAAACCACCCTTTGACCACTTAGGAAGGATTGACCTAAATATATGAAATGGTATTAATAAACAAAGAAGTATTCGTGGAACTGTTTACAATGAAGGTGGGACGCTCTACAGTGTTCCCTAACCATGGTCAAAGCTCGAAATAATTTTATTGTTTTATATGAGAGCATACAACTTTTCTTTCATGAGTTCTTGGAAAAGTCCTAATACTTTTAATTTAGCTTTGTTTAGTACATTTAATAATTTTCATTATTAATAAATTTCATTTGTTTCAGGCATTGATTTTTAATTTTCTTTTCTTTTATAATTTATTATTCTGTTTAACTCAAGTTAATTTTTAAGTTAAACAGATATATTTCTGTATTCATTCCATTTTAGGTAAAAACGAATTCGAAACTTTAGTTCTTCTTTTCGTTTCTTCCCCTATAAATCCTAAATAATGAATTCTTGTCAAAACGCCATAAGGAACAAATTCACGATTTCGAACAGATTTGAAATGAATCATTACGTAATAATTCAGCCGAGTACTTCGGTTGTTTCTTAGCCTGATGAAATCCATATATGATGGGGCAGGTGATATATGACTAATATATGACCAAAATGTTATATTATGGCACTCATTTCAGGTACAATTAATTTTTTTTTAAACTTGATTTGTTATACAATTTTAACAATGATTTAAAATTTATGTCACACACCAAACTAATTAGTTGCTTAGCAACCGTTTTAGGACCACAAAATTTGCATTTTCGTTGTAGGTTCGGATTTTTAAGTCATAAATTAATAAACATTAAGGTCTGAAAAGTTTTTTTTTTAAAAAATCTGTTTTTTTTTATTTGCAACGGTACACGGTTTACGCCATGGGCGAATTTTAAGTTATGGAACTAATTTAATGCAAAATTAAATTTTTTAATTTATTTACTGAGAAAATTACATCCAATATGGTCCGACCAGGTGATATCATCTATCGGTCGCTGATAGTATAACATTATATTATATATAATTGATAGACATAAATCACACTTATAGAGTTAAATTTTTGAGGAGGCTACTACGATCTATGAGCTAGAACGGTACAATATGAACTAATTTTTAGCGATAAAACTAACCATTCAATTAAAATGAAAATAAAGTAAAAAATAAATTCAATTATAATAATAAAAATTATTGAAAGACTTTATGAAGTGAGTAATAATGGGACAAATTTACAATTAATGGATCAATAATAATGAGCAAATAAGATTCCTAGTAAGTATGGAGTGAATTTGATTAAAAATAAGAATACTAAATCTAACATAAAAAAGAGAGGAGCATTAAAAAACTAAAGAGAAGCTAGAGGATACAAGAAAACAAAACTAATGATATTACAATACGGTAAAAATAAGGATCTAAGTATATCTAAGTGAATAATACATATAATTAAACACTCATATATATAGTTAATTTTAATCGTAATATAATGAATCATTAACTGGAGTTAAGGAAATTTAAGGCAGATGCGGTCATTTGGTGATTAATAATCAGTTATTAAGAATCAGATAAGTAAAGTACACTGTTAAATATTTTATTTTGGATTGATATATTTATTAGCTCTTCTGGTAAGCCATTGAACAGTATCATATATAGTAACAAGTAACATGTATTTTATTTAAGCCAGATCGGGCTGATGGGCATGGTTAGTATAACCGTTACTTTTTTTTTTATAACAAATGATTATGTGAGAAGGGAGTAGTCTCGTGCAAAAGACACCCCCAACTATTTATAATGTTCCAAAATTATTAGAATAATAAAGATAAATTTACTTACATAAACAATGACATATATTTAATAAAATAAATAATTGACTTCTTTGAATGGGATAAAAAAGGTTATTTGAGAAAAATAAGAAGAGAAAAAAATAAAATTGTAATAATGTTAATATAGAATTTATAACAGACTGTCCTGCAGCAGCCTCGGCTTCAGGCTTGAGGTTGTGGTTGGGTTTCCCAAGTTGTAGGTCACTGCTTCTTTAACTGTCGGTAACTAGGAGTGAAATTTTATGAACCGTTTTTTTGATGTAGTCTTCTATTTATTCTATTTGTAATTCTTAATGCAATTGGGTATTTCTTACTATAAACCAAGGAGTATCCACCGCTATTCTTATGGCACCAAATTGTTGGAAGTACGTTTATCAAATCTGTTGTTTAATTTATTTTACTGTAATATTTTCGGTAGGATTCATAGGTTAAAAATAATACTTATTACCTTACTTTTTAAAATTACTTATTACTTATTACTTAAGAGTTTTTGAACCTCAAGAAACGTTTCTCCGTGCAGAGGTAAGTTTCATTTGCTGAATTTTTTACCACGACTCTCTGTACTGTCTCCTAAGAATTACTCTTTTAAACTTGTATAGCTAGTCAATGCTCTTATAATTGATAGTTTATTCGGATATGTGACTACTGGCTGATCATAAAAGCATACAAACGGGTTTTAAATACATTTTATTCATATTACATATCTCAATACTAGTTAAAGTTGTTAATGAAGTTTCAAAAAAATGAAAGAAATGTATCCTTATTTTATGTTGCCAGAGGTCTATGGCTTAGAACATTCGGTATCGTGAGGGGTTGTTGACATGATTAAATACTTTTATTTGATATAACGGTTTCAAATCAAGAAAGATATCTGGAACGTTTGATTTTTATTAGGGAGTAATATTGGTTAATATACGACATGTCATAATTTATTGGTCGCTTATCTTCCGAATACAATTGTTTTCGATTAATGTTCACACTAGTTGTAAGTTATGAAAAATTAGTTGCAAATATGGATTTTTAAAACTTAACCTTTTTAAGTGCGGCAGAGCAAATTGTCAGGATGAGACGAAAAGTGAAACGCTTCCCCTTTTCAATTAATAATTTTTATAAAGTTTTATTATAAAAATTATAAGTGGTGGTACCCCTTATTGCTATAAATGTGTCTTCGTGTAGGTGTAAATTTTATTGGCTGGATTATTTTCATCGGTTTCCGGTACTATCACCTCAAAATTACTCTCTTAAACCTGTCTGTCAATGCTCTTATAATTAATATTTCTTTATATATGTGGATACTAGTATTATGAAAGTCGTATAAGATAAACTTGGTGGTACAACTAAATTCTTGCTCTTAATTTAAACAAAGAATCTTATTTAATTATTACTCTTTACCTAATAAAATTATTTTTTCACTCAATATCTGCATTCTAGATTCATAGCATAATATAAAGATAAGAAATTACTTGTCCCCATGTTGCCCTGAAGAAGCCTACAAAATAGGGTGAAGCGTTGGTTACCTATAATTATAATAGTTAATCTTTACTATTTTGTTTCTTTATTAACCACACACGGACTACCTTCCTACAATAAATTCATTCTATTTTTTTTATTTATTGTTTTTTCATAACACAAAAAAAGACAATCCTTCCCTGTCTGACCCATCCCACTAAAGACCCCCCTGGGAGCAACGGTCCTATATCACTTTTGAAATATTTGCTTAAAAAGGGGAAAAGGAGACTTAAGATAGTTAAATCGAGTAACATTAAGAGGAATATATTTTGGCATAAATATTCGAATCAGTAAGGTAGTTGTTTCGGCTAAAGGTTAAGTGCTATCAGAGCAAGAGGACTAAGGAGGTAATAAAGATTCTATTAGAGCGTAGGTAAGTTGCCCTGGGAGCGAGATAATTGAAGGGATGCTGGTGGAAAGATAACAGCCTAGCGTGTAATTGGCTTAGCACCGCCACCGGTCCAGCTTTTATATTGTTCAACCGGTTACACGATTATAACTTGTACTCCCTCTCTCGGCTGCTTTCTTAACACTTTATGTATTTAATTGCTTTCCTTCGGTAGAAGTACACTTCTATGTGTTTAGCTTCGCTACATTAGATGTCTATAATCGGTTCGCCGTCCGGAAAATGGCCTGTCTGGAAAAACTGTTAAATACAAGAGCCTTTTATTGATTTCAGGGTCTTCAAGTATATTTTTTACAAAAGCGGAAAATACGCTGGTAAAAATACCGAAAAATAAATTAGGTAGAGTGAATGACATGTACTCTTCTTTATTCAATTTTTTGGATCTTATTTATATTCATCTAATAACGACTTGTGAGTTTATATCTCCTTCTCTATAAATATGTTTATTGTTAATAATTTAGGAGTAATAAGGAAACCAGTTAATTTATTTTTATTATCTTCATTGAAATTTACAACTGTAGATAATGATACATACAGTAAATTTGAGGTAAGTTTATAATGGAGTGATACAAGTGTGTAGAGAAACTACCCATTAGTAGCATTTTAGATGTTTTTACATTAGCAGATCATGGGGCCATTTTTTTTCCAGGCGCCTTGGAGGATTGCAGCAAAGCAAGATTAGAAACTATTACGTTAGGATGTTTACAATGGAAGGAATGATATTTGGTTTGGGGTAGTGTTACATATGAAACATTAAGGTCTGTATGCACGATTTTATTTGGGACATAGTTACATAATGAATAATTTTTTTGTTAATTAAAAAGAATAAAATAAAGTACAAATAACAAAAAAATAAAATAATGTATACAACCTCAGTAAAAATAATTGTAAAAGTATTTCATAAGTCTCAGCTCAATTAATAGTGATTAATCACGTTTTAAAAATTAGTTTTTCTTTGTATCAATAAATATTTTCGACATCTTGAAGTTTCTTACGCAGAGTATTCATGACTCCAAACTTTAAAATAGTTTCCCGCTAAACTGCCTCATTAAAACAAAAAAGCACGACGATTAGGAAAAAAGTACAATAAATTTAGAAATTTCATTTATAAAAAAAAATATGTGATGTTATTAATTGATTATAAAGAGTAAAAATATTTTAACAGAATTATTAAATCTTGATATAATGTCTGCAAAGCAAAATTAATGTAGATACATACTACAAAAAATATATCGATAGATCTATTGAATGATCATTGCATAGTTCATGTAATGGTTGATATTTTATATAGATTAATATTTTTTTTTATATAGAATTTTTTAAGGGGAATAGGGAATAAGAGAATTACCCGGAATATCGATCATAAAGGCATACAGATGGGTTTTAAATATATTCTATTCATATTATATATTTCGATACTATGTGTTCCTAGAGGTCTATTGAGGCTTAGAACAATCGGTATTGTGAGGGATTGTTTACGTGGTTAAAAAGCATTTAGGTAGTTGTATAGCAGTTCCAAATCACGAAAAATTTCTGGAACGTTATATTTTCATCAGGGAGTAGTATTGGTTAATGTAAGACATGCCACAATTTATTCTTCAGTCATCTTCCGACTACAAATTTGTTTCGAATGATGTATGATGTAAAATCAGAAGAGGATCAGACGAAAAATAGAACGCTTTTTTTAAATGAATAATTCCAATAAAGTTATAATTATTAGTACTGGTACCCCTTAACGCTATAAATTTGGAATAACTCTGCGTTAAAAAAAAAATCTAAGTTCTTTATAAAACAATATTTTTACTTATTAGTTAACTGTAGTCCTGGAACATTATTGATTCTTATTTGAAAGCTAATGAAATTTACTACAATACAAAACAAAAATGATCTAAATTAGATTAGTATTAGTAAAGATTTTAACCTTATTTACAAGAACACATTGGAGCCCTCAGCATAAAATCCATCCCATAGAACATGCGTCTGCAAATAATTGAAATTTTTTTTATTGAAGGTGATTAATACAATATGCCACAGATCAATGACATTAGTTATAAGTGTTAAAATGTTGATTTATACAATATATACACAAATATAAGAAGAAAAAAAACGAAAAAAAGGGAAAAAAATGTAAATAATAGCAATAGGGATCACTTGATTAAAAGAAAAAAATTAAATTAAAAAAAATTATGATAAAGAAATACATAAACAAAAGAAAATTCTGTCATAATATGTACATATAAAATTATGAATCTATATCAAACATATAACAGAATAAAGCTGATCAAATAATAAAAACAAATATGTGTAAGACAAAGAAAATTAAATTTAAGTAAGTAAATACACATTTTTTACACACCTTTATTTACTAAATTTTAAAATTTAGTTTCTTTCACACTTAATATGGAAACGCAATCCTAGCATTTATTAACCTTTTACTTATAAGTTAATTAATTTATTTATTAAATTTACAAAATAAGTTATTTTTTCGCAGTTTTTACTTAATCAGCAGAATACTTATTCAGTTATGAAGGTAATGTTTTTAATGTATCTTAAGTTACCACTCCGTAACTTATTAATTCGGACAAGTAGTATACTGTGAACCAAAAAACATTTTTTTTTCTTATAAATTATAAATTATAACCGAAAATTAAGTTATATTACTATGATATGATAACATGAGGAAGCGAAATAAAAATTTTAAAAAATGTTTGATTTATCTTGTTATAATTTTTAATACGGTCTACCATTTACTGCATTTAGAATTTATATCCAAAATACCTCAAATTAATTTTTGCAGTTATACCATTTTTGGAGGGAGCTCTTCAAATATTTTAGGCAAAAATGAATAAAGTTTTAACAACAATCACATTACGAGAATACTAATGGGGTGTAAAAAAAATGACTGTTTTCAACTAAATATTTGTATTATTATTTCTTAATTAATAAATTAATACTCAAAGTATTGTCCATTGTTTTCTACCGTCATTAGCCATCTGCTAGCCAATTGCTCGATTTCACGCTGATGCCATTCTTTAGAATGGCTGTCAAAAAACTCATGGACCGCAATTTTAACCGCAAAATTATTATTTTTTTCCCTATAAGGAAATCGGTCATGGATCGAAACAAGTAGTAATCCGATGGTGTGAGGTCTGGACTATATGGTGGATGAGGCACGAGTTAGAACCCATGAAGTTCTTTAAACTTTTTTTGGTTCGATAGGAAGTGATTGCTGATTGCTGAGGAGTTAGTACGTGGGGGACCAGTCTACTGTTTTTTATATTCACTTACCCCATGGAGCGTAGATGGCGACTAACCGTACCTTTCGACACACCAAACTCCCTGGCGAGCGTTCG
Source organism: Halyomorpha halys (assembly GCF_000696795.3). NCBI lineage: Eukaryota > Metazoa > Arthropoda > Insecta > Hemiptera > Pentatomidae > Halyomorpha > Halyomorpha halys. The sequence continues at coordinate 314,733 of NW_027112457.1, read as the reverse complement.
CGAGTACTTGTGCATGGATTTGACTCAACAGCTTCTTGGAGAACCTTATCAATATCCATTAATGGTCCCCCGGAGCCCTTCTTCTTTGTTTCTGCACTGCTATATTTTTCAAACCAACGCCACACAGTCCGCTTCCCCTTCATATTTAATAATTTCACGAGTTGCTTTTGTGGCTGTGAATTTTTTTTTCCAATAATGCTTAAAATTAAGAGAATTTCGTTGGAAACTGTCATGTTTCTTCTTTGAAACAAATAACCAAACTTAGGCTTTTTTGAAGAAGTCGAATGAGATTAAACCGAGCTTAGAGAATGCTCTAAAAGGACTATTAAGTATTGGGAAGTATTTTAATAGGATTAAAATATTTGCAGACTTATGAAATCTAGAATTTGATAAAAATGGTCATTTTTTTAAATACACCCAATTATATTCACTGTACTATAATATTTCCTACGAAAATTAACGTGTGCATAGGGATTAAATTATTTGTCTCAAAGATAATCTATTTGAAGAGCTCGGAGAGAAATGAAGAGGGGAACTAATAAATTGAGGAGTGGACTTGCTTTGAAGGGGGTCGAGGGGGGGGGGGTGAAGGATGCTTATAAGCAGGTGTGGAATGTCTCTGTAGTCGTAGATATTTCTCAATCTTCTCGAATTCCTCGACTGCCATTCTTAATCCAGGGTTCCTAGCTTTGCTTTGCCCTTGATACTTCTGTTTTCATTTGTACCTAAAGTAATCCACTTTGGAGGTAGTTTAAGAGGAAATGCTGTTGTGGAATGAGACAAAGGAAAGATAATTCAACGATGGTTTTGTTAACGTCCTGAAAAAAGCTGTAATTGTTAAAAACCTAAAATAAAATAAATATTTTTACCGGCTTTCTACTTTGAAAGGTTATTATTTTAAAATTATTATAAATATAAATATCATCTTATGTATTGTATGATGAATAAAAAAAAATCAAATCTATACTGGTACAAGTGCATGAAGGGTCAAGGTCCAATTTATTTGTAAAGAAGCACTGCTACTAGATCAGCGGTTGCGTAAGTTATTACTTTGGTTAGAATCAATCTCAACCACCAGATTTTTCCCGAATTAAGGTATCCATTTTATGAGGCTGGATGGACCCTGGAGGACTTCCCAACCCATAGTGCTTACTCAGGGCTACAGTATCAGAATGATTATCTGTCATACCTAGATCTTACCAGGGTCTTAAAAATTAGTGCCTTACCACTGAGCTATCTCGCTACTGCTAAATATTTATCGAAAATGTTGGTATGTACCACTTTCTTGACAATAAAAAATTTATATTTTCAAATAAACTAAATTAGTTTTTTGTGTATTATGTTAATTTGTCAAAAAAAACCAATAATTTTCAGAAGTACGTATATTACATTTTTCTATGAGTTTCCTGTCGTGAAAGCTCCTAAACTGATTATTATGAAAGTGTTCCGTTTTAAATTTTATGTTTAGGGAAAATGACAATTTTTTTAATGTAATTTTACAAAGACAATGTAATGAGAAATCATGCGATTAAGTAGAAGGGTAAGTACTGAAGCTAGGATACTTTAGCTAAGATAAGCCTACTTGAAGGTAGCTCTGACCGATAAGGGCTGTCCGCAGCTCAAGTGGTTGAGGTACAGGTCTTTGTCATCTAGGAACTTTTACGGCGCCGTTTCGAGTCTGGGCAGGAGTGTTAACTCATTGTTATGGTGATCCCATGTAATGAAAGATTCGCCTGTCACCATTGTTAGAACAGGTTGTTTACTTCTAGATTACCTACCCTATGTCATAAATATGCTAGTTTAATTACTGCTCATTTTTTATTTAAAAATCGGCTGGTTCAAGGCGATATAAGAAAAACGTTCTTTGTATAAGGAATTGGATACATCAAGGTTGCATTGTAATTTTAAAATAATTATTGGCAGTTGAGTTAGTCCGCGTGTCGAGATTTAGTATTTTTTTGAGGGAGAGAAGAGCGACTCGAGCGGACATAGCAGCGTTACACTTGTAGTATGCTAATAGGGAGCCCCATAGCTCATCTGTCCTGGTCGTTGGGATCAGACCGGCCTCTCGACAGCGCTAGATATTTCAATCATAGCCAGGCTCTTCCACTCAACACAAATCCTCTCTCTGTATATATCTCTGTCCTCCTAGTCGTTCCCAATATTCCTCTCTCCGTCCTGCGAAAAAATAAAATTTAAAGCCCAAATATATAGAAGGAACAACAGTGAGCTTGAAGTACCATCAAATAGAAAAATGTACGAATCAAAAGCTGGTATCTCAATGATTAATATTTTTCCAAATCAGTAAGATCGAATACCCATTAAAAATCCTTCCTATGATTATGTAGACTTAAAAAATAATGCAAAAATGAAGAGGATTTAGTCACATATTAATCAAAGTAACAATTTATGGGAACAGAAACCTTTAAAACTTCATCGATAATTTATTCATGAATTGGATTACGTTTCGGACCTGCGTTTTTAAATCTAATCCCTACAGTAATATCATAAATAATATATCATTATATATTAGGATTATATATACCATTAAAATAAATTTATGTGGATTTAATTAACTTAAAATTAAAAAAATATAGATTGAGAAGCATATGTGATAACTTCTGAGAAATGGTTTATTCATTAACATTACATTAAATAAAGCTAAGTAAATTCTATTGTTATAATTCAAAATACTTTTATTTCATATACACAGTTTTTTTTATTAAACTAACAAAAACATAGTTTTATCAGATAACATGGCTATAATTTTTTTTTATCACTTTTCATAAACATTTTTCAGAAAAAAAAAACATTCAATAATAACCAAATATAATTATAAACTTGTCTGGATTATAAATTATCCAAAGTGGGTAATAATATTTTACTATATATTATAATTACTCATTATTAAAACTCAAACAGACATTAGACACGAAAATCAGATCTTTTGAAACTGTACAGGTTTAGCTTATAAGCCGTTGCTGCTTCCACAAGTCCCGAATAATTAAAAGTATTAGAGATCAATATTTCATTTTATTATTTTTATGTCTTATTTTTACCCCGGGTGATAGATGTCACCATCTGGACCACATTTGTTATACTTCGATGAATAATGAAATTAAGAGCTAATAACATAATAATGATGGGAGAGAAATTCCAATGAGGTGAATAAAATATGTATATGTTTAAAACTATGATTTTTTTTTATTAAATTATATTATTTAATAATTTAAGAATGAATCTATAAGTTAGCAACCAATAACTCTTAAACTATCACTATATTCCTGTGAAAGTTATCTTGAGGCGGGGGAAGTTAATATTATTAAAGCACTTTTGTTAAACGAATAACAGATGGAACTCTTGTATTTGAAAAACTCTGAGGAGCTGCCATAACTCAAGGGCCTGATGTGATTTAGTTGGTCGGGTCACATGATAGCCTTATACAGGCTAGGCACGCTAGTACGCCTTACCGCCCGGTCTTGCGGGTATGGTTACCCGATGCGCCGTGTCCCTTTTTCTCTTCGGTACCAAACCTATTATTATAACTAGACAACAGATTTTCGTCTATTATATTTAATAAAATGTATATACTAAAAAATCAACATTGTGCAAAAGATATATACTACTTACCAAATATTCGAGTACATAAAAAAACAAAAAAAGCAACTAAATTACTTTGAGTAAAAACCTGAAGTTTTGTATGATGATTTTAAACATGCTATGAATACTTGAAAACTAAATTTTCAACTTCTTAAAATTTAGGATAATTGAACAAGTTGTTGTGTAGATTACTAAATTTCGAAATTCTTTATTATTCGAAACTTTACTGTTGTAATTTGAATTTCATACTTTTAGTTTAATTAAGTCAGAAAAAAGAAAACAACTTATAACAAATTTTTCAAATATGAATTTAATTTTTTTGAATTTAGTATCTTTTATGAATATAATTTGAGCTTAAAAGTTTCATTGTATTGCAGTGAAAATCATCAACTTGTGATTTCATAAATCATAGGAAATTCGGATTGTAGCGAGATTTGTATTAACAGGAGTTTACTGCATTATCGTTCTTGAAGTTTGTGTGTCGGTTGAAAGGTTTTAACAGGCAAATGAACAATAAAAGTGACTCAAAACGCACTTTTATGTATCCTAATTTCGGGGACTTCCCTTTATCTCATGTCAGGTGCGCATGAGTGGTGATCGACAAACTTCCACGGTTTTGGAAACACTGGTTTAATATATTTCCAATACTGATATTATTGAAAGAATAACAGTGATTTTATAAATATGTGTAACTATAAACTTATATAAACCATTATTTTTAATATTTTTTTATTCAATGCCAGATCGGCATGGTAGGCCTTACATGGTTAGTATGTGAGTTTGATGAAATATTACATTGTTCCCTCTATTACTAAACTGAGAAAGTTAGGAAAATTGGAGTTCATATTTGCAATATTAAATAATTAGTTGTATGTACTGTTACAACTAACTTCTAAAGGTTTTATTATTTAATTTCCAACTTTATTATATTTTTTTTTTCAATAAATTAATTTTCACTTTATTCCTTTTTTACACCTGAACAACATTTCGAACTCTCCTACCTATCATCCAGTTCTAAAAATAGAAATATTTCCAATCAACATTTCACAATTAGCATACACGTATAATCAATAAAATTGATATTGCACCTTAATAATAATCTTGTCTACACATTTATATAACAATTATTATTTAAATGAATATACATAATTTAATTAATTTATGACCATCTAACAAATCTCAAAAGTTTCTTGAGATTGAACCAAAAAAACCTCAGTAATTGTTCATATTTTTCTTATCTTATTATAAATTTGAGAACATTTTTCATTTATGATTAAAAATTGTAGCAATGCTATCGTGTGGTTGATGTTATTTCGTCTTCATTGGATCGCGGAATGTACTGCTTGAGAGTCTTTCTTGAACAGCAGTAGAACAGGCTTTTGATTGAGTCTCGTACTCAGGACTGCTGTACAAGATCCGTAAATTTCTACCAACTATATATTTCCTTATTATCCGTTCTTATCTCTCCGACAGATTATTTCAAATAAATCACAACAGCGCTTATTCATCACTATTTCCTCATTCAGCTGGTGTACCTCAGGGTAGTATCCTTGGTCCTATCCTTTATTCAGTTTTTACAGCTGACATCCCAATCTATCCTAACCATATCCTCACCACGTATGCCGATGGCACATGTCTATTGTTAGTGAATAATGATCCTTCCATTATATTATACCAAACACTCCAATCCCACATCACTACTCTTGAAGAATGGCGCCAAAACTGGAGGATTAAAATAAATTCCACTAAATCCCACCAAATCACATTTACCCTACGTCGAATATCCGTGACCTCCTGCCCCACAGTATCCTTTAATAATACCCCACTCACTCCTGTCGAACAGATCCGTTACTTAGGACTACATATGGAGAAACGACTGATATGGAATCCTCATATAAGACTGAAAAGACAGAAAACTGCTCGTCGATTCCGACTATTAAAACATTTAATAAACAAGCGGTTAAAACTTTAAAACTCCTTCATTAACTAATAATTCTCTAAGGCGTCTAGAAAGAAGATGGCCTCGAGATCTTCTCCTCTAGAAATGTTATTGAAGCTCTATCAATGGGTAGGTTCTCCTCATGTGTGTATCATGTTACTATATCACCTACAGCAAATTTACTTGTTTTATATATTTGTATACAATTGTAAATAAATTATAAATAAAATAAGAAAAATAAATATTAAAAAATCATGTTTATATATTCACAACAGAATATAACACCTATTTTTTTACTGACCAACATTTTTTTACCTTTCATTTTTTTGCTTGAGAGGTGACTCAATACCGAGTGCTTTGTCGCTTGTAGTTCACGTGAGAGGTGACAAGGCGAAACATGTCGAAATTCGCTCTGTGTGAAATGCAGGCACTATTGTATTATTTGCTACCAAAACGTGTATATACGTTTAAATAGCTTTACATTATGTTTAGAGAACTAGTGCAAAGTCACACTAGTCCTTCAACTATTTTTTTTAGTTAATCCTTGGAAACTTTTTCTATTTCTAAAACGTTATTATTTTCCCTTACATGTTGAATTTCAGAACATATGGATTTTTGGGGTCCATGACATATTTATTTTTGAGCCTTGGGTGGATTGTTTTGGAGATCGGGTCGAATTTATTTTTGGATTATTTTTGCAATTTGGAACGGATTATTTTGGGGGTTGGGCCTGATACCATTTTTAGTTCTTGGACAAATTTATTTTTGGGGTCCATGGTAAATTTGTTTTGGAGACCTGGGGTAGATGGTTTTTAGTGCCTGGGATTAATACATTTTAGGATTTTGGACAAATATATATGAACAATGTTTTCCCACATATCGTCATTACATTCAGTAAGGTTGATATGTTGTTACAGTTCACTATCAAGGAGTATACATACGACTGTTAAAGGTGAAATTTAAAACGACTATTAGTCCACTGAAATTACTTGTACTATTAATGATCACACCTGACTCTGTGCGACATTATTGACATGGCAGTAACTATCAAATAGTTATACTATGGTTGTGAATTAGTTGTATATCATTGCCTTTTTTAAATAAATAATTATTTGAATCTCATATATGTGAAAAATAAATAATTTCTAACAAAAATTCTATTCTTAAATTACTAAAATTTGTTTTCATAATTACCGGAACCAGCTACAACCTAGTAAGAATCACAAACAAAAGCTAGCGACTGATAAGGGTCAATTTCTAATACAAATGTCAAATAATTAACTTAATCAGTACCAATGAAATTTTTAGGCTCACACTTAACTGAACCCGAAATTTAAATTGGAGTATATTTATAGTACCATTAGATAACGTGTAAATGAATGCAATTGGAAGCTGTGTAATTATCTCCCTTGTTTAATGGACTTTTGGTTAACTGACATTGTTATCTTTTTATATCTATACATGAAATCTCTCCTCATTAGTCAATTTTTTTTACAAAAGAATTAACAATAAATAAATAAAATAATTTACAATAATTATTTAATGAAGTCGGGAGAATCCATCATTTACCTACATTATAACAAAACTCAACTCAAATCATTAGATCATGATTATCCTATATAATAATTAAGTGGTTATTGCATTTATAATGTTTATTTAAGATAATTTTAGTAAAATATATTAAAAAGTAGTGGTTTACTATTAAATTATAAACATTAGTGCACCAGAAGATGTGGCCCCATTTCGGTAACATTAGACAAGGAAGATACTTTCACTGCACCCAATTAAATAATATAAGTAATCCGTCAGACATTAACCTTAACCTTAACCTAAATTATAAGGTAGTATATAGTATAGTTAAAAACTTTTCTCCTTGGGATCGAATGCTCTAGGCCCATTTGCTAATGAAATATGGTAAGAGATTTCTATTATTGGTGAAGGTAGATGTAAGAAATCGACATTGAACGATATATCTGCAAGAAGTGACATATTCTCCTACCCTACGTGTTTCCCTCAGATGAAGGAAAAGGTATTTTATTGGAGCGCTATATTTCATGTCATTCACAATATAGACTCGTACACGAGATCGCAATCTGGTTCGAATTGATTTTCTCCGCACCAATGTCACTCTCCTTTAGTGGGCACAAGTGTACTTCACTTCTAGACATCTCCAACGATCTTTCCCCTTCCGACTTTCCAAAGTCTTCCTCGGACGCTCACTAACTTACGCCATTAATATTCCCTCTTCCTTCCACTTCTTGAATCTGATATGAATGGAAATACTGTTATAAATTTTTTTTTAAATAACTAAATAACTGTTCTTTAAAAAAATTCATGCACATAAAATAAAAAATTGACATACATGCTGGTATGTATTGAGTTAATTTAAGAAATTAATATTTTATAATAAACAATTTATATTTATTAAAAATTTCCGTCGGACCACATTAAGCCCCAATTAAAAAAAAAATTATTTTCAACAATCCTAATCTTTTAAAATATATTTCTTTCGATTTATATATATTTATTATTGTTTTTATCAATAGGTTTTATCTAGTATATTTTTTTTAATATTTAAGTTTTTTTTGTTTTATATTTATAATTTGCATTTCAAATGTATGCATAATTATATATTTGTAGATTTTTTTAAAATATTTAAATGCAATAGTACATATTTGCGAAAATACAAAAGATTTTTATGTGCATGTATTGATTTTTTATTTATAAATTTTATTTTATATTTAGTAAAGAGGGAAAAATAAATGTTGTATTGGGTTAGTATAGATAATATAATTAGATACATCGGTACATAATGGAAAAAAAAGAAAGGATAATAACGAAAAAAGGATAAAAATAGAATTTAAAAAATTGAAAATATAAAAGAAAAAAAAAACCTGTATTACTATCATATATTTTAAATTTACTGTACCATGCCTATATATTATAAGAATAAAAAAAAAAAACGGTATACTTATGCTGAGTATTTTGCAACCCTATAGAGTTGGCAGCACAACCTTTTTGAAAAATATTTCCTCTGTATATCCTTTCAAAGTTTCTGCCCTCTCTTGTCTAGTTTTTAACTACATCTAAGCCTCATTAGTAAAATTATATTGTTTCATAAACTCTGCATCTGGAAGTATTATTTATATGTATTCGGTCATTTTTCTTAGAACTTTTTTTCTAAAATATATTAAGTAGTACGACACAAAAAATTCATTTTTAAAAACACATCACTGTTAAAATTACATATACTAAGAGATTTTTTTCATCCCTTTATTGTGCAAAATTTACTCTTATGTTATATTGTTTTAACTAATTTTAAAATTGCATTAGTTTAAAATTTATAAAAGCTTGTGAATTGTCAATTTTATCCACGATCAACCATTTTAAACATAGATCAAAATGAGGCTACAATTACCTTACAGTGCACTCTGCTGAAGATTTTATTTAACTATTCTTTTTATTGAAATGAAGGTCAGTTTGTTATTTGTTCAGTTAATGTAGGAGTTTTGTAATTTTTTTGGTGCCCATTTTGCATTTTATTGATCGTTGTAATTTTCAAATAGTTTTCTAAAAGCTTTCTTCTATAGCTTTACATAAATTGATATACCCCTCTAACTACTCTATGTTAATTAGTTTCAAAACTCTAAGCATTATACAGTGGGAGACAGAACATAAAAAAATTAGAGCTTATATTATTCTGTAAAATTAGAAGAATTGTTTTCAGTTTTTTATTCTATTTCTCATTTTACCAAGGTGTTTCAATTTCAGGCATTTTTTAAAATTGCTCGATAAACTATCTTAAGTCTCTCCTTTTCCCATTTTAAGCAAATGTGGGGGTTTTAGTGGGGCGGGTTCGGCCAAGAAGGGTGGCATTTTTTTTTGTAATTCGTTAATTACGACAGATTAAGCTGTTGGAGTTTCCCGTACCTGAATTATTTTTGGTCCATCTTATTGAACCAGAGCTATTCACAAATATTAAAGTATAATATTATTTAATTATTTATTATTTAAGATATTGTGTGCAGCGTACCATTCACGATCTAATAATCCAATGGTGTTAGCCAAAAGCTGGCTTTACTTATATACTACATTAATAAGATCCTGCATTCAACACCTTACAATGCCACTAGGCAATCCAAGGAAAAATAAGGGTCTACATATTCCTTTCCCATACATTATGTATGTATGTAATTAAGGATATTATGTTCAAGGAAGGGTATGTAAACAGGTGTATAAACATTAAATAGGTTTAAGTAAACATTTAATTTAGAGGAATAAAATATTTTTTGTGGATGGAGTTATTAGGAATATTTCTTTTTCAAATCTCATTAAATTCTGTAAAATTAATTTCAACATTTTATTTAATTATGCAAATGGTCATTATTGAAAACAAACAAATAGCTATTTTTCCGGAATTTAAAGTAGTACCAAATAAAAATTAATATGTGATAAAGTAACATAAGAATGATGCGGTTTGTGTAAAAATGGCAGGGAATATTGTAAACGTAAAAATATTCAGAACAAGAGGACGTTGTACAATATGTTGCTCCGACTCATGGGGTAATAAATCAGTGTGTCAAGGTCCTAACCTTTCTTACAAGAAAGCCTTGAGAAATATTTCTAGAAATTAAGTTGCAGAGCGGTACTAGCAGTCAGTATGGTATTTTTTTCTTTCTCGTCTTACCTGTATAATTGGAAAACAGCATTCCTTGATTTAGAGAATTTTTTATTTATTGGTGTCATTATCATTTTCTGATGGCATTGTCTATCCGTGGAACAGACTAGTAATCCCTTGTGTTCATTCCCAAACCTACATTGAAAATATTTGTGAAACATTTTTCAATGGAATCACAGAAGCTTGTGAAATAAGTACTATGAATGAAGAGTTGAATTTACAATAGTAGAGCTTTACGTTTTAACTTTTTTAACGTTGAAGCCATTTCCGTCCCATATTCATATTTTGCCCTGTAATTTTAATTAACATAACTTATTCAAAGAATAAATATGAGAATTTTTATATATGTCATTTATTATGACCCGGGGTTATTACATTAATAATTTAAAAATTAGATGTTTATATGTTGGAAATGAAAAATGATCTAATATCACATGTCATTTTATTTTTCATATTTCAACAACATTTTTATTTTATTTTTGATTAATTCAAAAAATGTTTATTAAAATCATATACCCTAAAAATATACCATAAATATTACATTCACGTTTGAGTCTTATTATGATTCTATTTATAACAGTTTATCCTTTTCTACCTACCTTATTTTTTCACTAAATTACTGTACTACTACTGTATCATAACAGTAGTTGAAAAATATATTACAGTTTTTTTTTCATAAATAAGCAATAATAAATTATTAAATAATATTCTGGAAATTGTCATTTTAATAAGTAATAACGAACTCGGATTCCTAAATTTGCTCTCTCTCTCTCTCTCTCTCTCTCTCTCTCTCTCT
>NW_027112457.1:300607-303570 GCF_000696795.3 Halyomorpha halys | reverse complement strand
CTCTCTCTCTCTCTCTCTCTCTCTCCTTCCCCGCCCCCTCCCCCGCGGATCCCGCGTGCGATGGAACGATAAAATAAATTCTATTATGATAGGGGTTAGATGTACGATATCTGGAGAAAATTTGTTATGATTTTGGGAAAAGAAAGAAGAAACTTGTTTAAACATTTGGCAGCTGGGTTGCATTTCCAACAACTTAGACGGTGAAATGTTCAGTCTCCATGTAATACCCGTGTTGTCTGGCGCACCCCAAACACACCACAGTCTCCGGGGCTATCTGGCATCCTGATGAGGAGACAGGGCCGAGGGGAAAAGCTAAGTTTAAGCGGGCGGGAAGTCTAGGATGCTTGGGCCGGTAATAAAGCCGCATAGCCACTTTGTGTCCCCGCATATTTGGCCAAGGCTCTGTCACCGCCCTTCAGGTGCCCCAAATAATTTAGGCCCTTTTGGAATTCGTGCCTCCGCTCCTCTCCTCCAGAAATTCCTCACTCCTCCCACAATCCGTTTTTTATCTCAAAAGGGAATTTCGAGCAGAGTCTGTTTTCCTAAGGCAGGATTTAACACATGGCCCCCTCCATGCCCTGTGGATGTACGGATTCCTGGATAGTCATACTCCACATAGTTGTTCGATTAGGGATCAACCCTTTATTATTGATTGAAATAATTTAAACACGATTGAGTAATGTTATCCAATCCTAATTAGTGTTTGGCATTGAAATTACTGAACTTCATTTCAGTTCAGTATTTTATTCTTCTCTTTCTATTCCTCTCAAACAACAATCAGCTAAATATTCCTTGAATATTTGTTTTTTATTAAGGTAAGTAAAGGCATGTGTAGACCATTTTTACTTTATGTAGGAGTTTTTTCTTTGAAATTATATTTAACTTTGCTAGATCATAGAGACATACACAGAAGTTTTGCCTAATAAGTAAAATAACAAACAATAAAAGAGTAATTAAAAAGTAAAAGATAAAATGAAAATTGATAAGTGAGCGTATAAAAAAGAAATGAAAAAATTACTGAAATATAACTGACTAGAAAGATATCAAATAATTTTAATAGAAATTATAAATTAAAATTATCAACTTATTTTACATTAACCAAAGAAGAAAAAAAATACAATACAGCTGAAAATGTTTTGATGAACCAAAAGTAAAAATACTTTTATATTTAATATATGGTTAGTTACTAAGGAATCTAATAAAACTTAATTTATAAATAAATACAAACGTTAGTAAATGTGACTGGATGAATAGTTTCCTTATTTAAAGAATATTTATAACAAAAATGTTTAAACAGGTGATATTATTTCTCTTTATAGATATGTCTTGAAAATTATAAGTTGGTTCTTTTAATAATTTTGAAATTGAAATGGTCCCGTACTTGCCTCTTTGTTTACATCCGCTCTTTTCCCAAAATGAAAAGTATAACGGGTAAGTGCAGATATTATCTAAAACTTTAGTGATTTCAAAATATTATAACTGCTAATACTTAAATTATGAGTTAACCTTCCACAGTATGAATGTAATATTAAAAAAAATAAGTTGAAAATAATTTCAAGTTTGATTAATTAGGCTTAATTCCTTTAACGAACTCTGCAGGCTATTAAAATGAAGAGGGATTATAACCAGGTCCGGATTTCAGTGCAGTAATAAACCCAACAATATTCTATATAATATGAAATAAAAACCCATAAAATATGCAGCAATATATGCAATAAAAATAAAATGTCCATTATATTAATAATTGAATTAATATATACATTTTCATAACCATATTGTCATTCGGATTTTTTTCATTATTTTCATATTCTAATTTATTATTTACATATTGTTTTTATTTATCTAGAGTAAACCAAATACGCAAATATATGAGTTTATCGTGAAATATGCAAAATAGAACTTCACCAATTGATTTTGGATACACTGACTCCTAAAGTTTTTCAATCAGTGGTTCAAAAAATACACATTGCCCAGTTAACCTAGAAATAGTAGTAAACTTATTACTTTCAATGAATTATAACATTAAACTATTCGCAAAAAACAATAATTAAAACTTTATCACGCCTTGGGAGTGTATGAAAAATACCCTGGAATTCTAAAAAAGCCGCCATATAATTTTAGGTTTTCAGCCAATAACTCCTAATATATATATGAAATAGCAATTTGTAATTTAGCGAAATTCAAAGCATTGAATTTGACATATTTTGACCATGATGTGTTTGGATGTATATTTCATCTTGAATTTTGAAAGGAAATATAATGTTATCGGAATATGGTAATCTGTGTTTCTTTTTTATTTAGTTCATTATATCTAGAAGTAAATGTTTAACCATTGAAATTTTCTGTTTTTGTTATTTTGTTTCTGTACATCTCCATCAAAACGTTGTTGTTTTGTTTTTGTTTTTGGAATAGACAGTGTACAAATAACGAGAATGTTCTGTAAAAAAAAAAAACTCAAACTTGAAAAAAAAATGCATTTTGAAAAAGTGTATCTGTGAAATTATTGTACACAGGAAATTCTATCATGACTCAAAATAAAACTCGTTAAATTTATTGTTAATTAGTGAATAATTAGTTAGAATAAATAGTTCAGCTACATGTAGCACTTTAGGAGTTATGGCAATAAGCCAAAAAATATACTGCAATAAATTTGAAAATTCAGCTACAATAAGATTATGGAACCATAGTGAGTGATAAACTTTTTACCATCCTATTTTTCAAACATTTTTACATGACAATCTGTAGAAAATTAAATTATAATTACTTCTATTAACATTTTAAGGAATTTTTACTAGACTAAATATTCATTAAAAGTCTGTTATGCTCTTGCACCAAAAAGATGCACTTGCCACGGCTCGAGCGACCCTATTTATTAATGGGGTTGTGGTATATACCAGAAAGTGAAACCTAAATCTGCATATTTTATGAGCAGGTGAAAATAAAATGAGTTTTTTTAATTAAAA
>NW_027112457.1:287933-300557 GCF_000696795.3 Halyomorpha halys | reverse complement strand
ACAGATTTAATTAATATGTATTACTGTTAAATATATTACTTATAAAGCATTAATGACATAATATTCTAAATGAGGGTTGGAGTGGAGTATAGAGTAGGCAGGGGCTCATTGAGGATCAGGTCACGACTTGACTCTAATCTGTCTTCTCGACTAAACTGTTCTTCCTTCCTGCTTCAAACATCGCCTCTTTCTTTCTCTCTTTTTTTTTTTTTTCCTCCGGAGTTTGATTCCGACAAAATTATTAAAACACAGAGAAATTACTATAATTTTAAATATATTATTGAGTAAATCTCAATGGATTTTTTCTCTATAACTTACCATTACTAAATGGAAATAAATTCTAGTTTATTTTTTTTTTTTTATGAAGATGATCAGTAATCTTCAATACAATTAGTAGATATTGGAAATTTGAATCAGAGATTAGCCAAATGAATCAGAAAAATGTTTTTTTTAGTTCATTAATATAATGAGTAAAGAGAATTAAGGGTTTTCTGAAGGATTCTGGAATGAAAGAATTGGATACGCCTGGAATTCGAAGGTTTAGTAAAGCCTCAAAGCTCAACTCGGCAAGTTCAGATAGACAGTATTTTACGATTAATTGGATGTTTAGGCCGTTTGTCTGTATGTGTTGTAATATTTGAAATTGACGGGCAGTTTCCTGTCTTTTCAGTATTTTATGATAATTATTAAAATTTCAACCAACGTTTAGGGTACACTAGACTGACTGAGTCAGTGTTATTATTCGGTGTTCTAGATTGTTTAGTGCGCGAAAATTCAAGAAACAAAATAGGACAGGCAATGGTCAGGACGCTACCTTAAAGGTTACAGGACACTTTCATTTTATTATTGTAATTCATCAGTTTTAAAATTGAGGCTTGTAATTTTAAAGTTTACGGAGATATTCTGAACAAATAAAAACTGTTGAAATTTTTACACAGGAAGGACCTAAGAATTCTGAAAGGAATCATCATGGCTAGGAAGGACTATGACGTTTTAACGGGTTTGCGAAATTCTTTATACAAAAGCAATATTTTTTAGTTAAAGGAAAAAAAATGTATATACTGATTAATACTGCAATTTATAAATTTTCTTATTTCCAAAATTTAATCCTTTTATTAATTTGTGCCTTATGAAATCACTACTGTTCAAGGAAGAGCTAACTATAAATTTTTATTATTCCATTCAAAATACATCCATATTTAAATGAATAACATTAAAACCTGAACTAATTGCTCCTTCTAAGAAATAATAAAAATATAAATTTAACGCAATAGAATATCAATAAATATTTCTGTTAGTAGAGCAAGAAGGAAGAAAGAGTTGCTGTTGTGAAGGGCGAAGAGAACTCCTCGAACGGGACAAGAGAATGAGGCGGAGTATGTTTGGCCTCCTGGAGGACCCTCTAAGTCAGCTTTGTTTGAACTGCGGGCCGGTCCTTAAGCCGCATCTCTCCTTCACACTTGTTGATTCTTAGTCTTCTCCATCATATAGTCAGGCTGGTTAATGGTTAATGGTTAGTCTTAAAAAAAGGGAACTCGTGTTCCGATTAATGAAACGAGGTCATAAATCGATTCGTAATATTCCGGTATTCTTTTTCAATATTGTCTAAATGAGTGTGTGAACTGCAGAACTGCTATTTTATATTCTTTTTTTTTAATCAGGATAACACAATGCTCACTGGATACGATATGGCATGCAGTCAGCTGAGTAAATAAGCTGGATAAATTTAGTGAATAATGGCCGATCTTTAATTGGAGCCTATCAAATTTCAGTTGGACATTGTATACGACTTTTCCCAAGGAATGAACAACTGGCGCATGCTCAGTAGAGATTTTCCAGTCGAGTACATGTAGTGCGCATGCGAACGCAAATTTTCTGACTCTCAAACCGTTTGTTAGAACCAACCAATAGATTATCAACCGATTTGAACGTGAGTAATAATTTATGATATAAACCAGCAATAGTGCTTGTAGTCGTAGTAAGGGACTCTCGTTCAGAAGGAGAAAGCTTTTATAATAGACTGCGATGATCTCAAATCAGGCAAGAAAATGAAAAGATTTTATTAAATTACTTTATCTAGGGTGTCAATTTGTGATTTCGATATAAAGCTGTTTGTAAATCACTTTATTACTAGTGATCTTAATAATAGCAAAGATATTTTTTAGAAAATTATTTTTAGTGTTTCAATTACTCAAGGTAGTAGTATCCTTGGTCCCATCCTCTACACCGCTGACATTCCAACCAATCCTAACACTATCCTCACCACGTATGCTATGACACATGTGTGCTCGCTGTTAATAATAACCCATTAATTGTACCCAAAATCTCCAATCCCATATAACAGCCCTCGAAGATTGGTGTCGTAATTGGAGGATTAAGATAAATTCCAACAAATCACCCTTACCCTTCGTCGTAAACCTACTGACTGCCCTACAGTTTCATTTAATGAAGTTACTCTTACCCCTGTCGAACAGATCCGCTACCTTGGACTACATTTGGACAAGCGACTAACCTGGAATCCTCACACCAGACTGAAAAGACAGGAAACTGCACGTCGATTTCGACTATTACAGCACTTACTAGACAAACGGTCTAAACTTCCAACACATTACAAAAGACTAATCTACATGACTGTAATAAGGCCAATCTGGACATATGGAGTTGTTCTTTGCGGCAAAAAAAAGTTTTTCATTATTATTATTTTAGTTTGAAACAATTTAAAACAATAATTCTGTCGTTTTTTTTCAGGTGGCTGAGAACCGATTCGTTTCAGGAGACTGTCTCAAGAATATTTGTAAGTTCAGTTTGCTTATGACAATGAATGTTAATATGTTAGTCGGCAAAGTATAATTATATTTAAATATAAATTAGGAAAAAATGTAACATAAGTTATAGGTAATAAAAAATAATAGTAAAAACCATAAAACTAAATTTGGGAGCATGCTATTAGAAAACAGTTAAAAATAAATAGATACATTTAACTATAATGTTATTATTTTATTTATTGATACAATTGTATTAAAAATATATATACAACAAGTAAATTTAGTGTTAGTTATTGAATAACATGATACAGTCATGGAGAGATCTACCCAGTCATAGAACTTCAGCAACATTTTTAGGGGAAAAGATCTGGAGGCCATCTTCTTTTCAGAAAGAAGTCTAGGAAAATTATCAGGTAATGAAGAAGAAGCCAGGTTAGGAACAAATGGGTTTGGATGGTTGGGAAGTTATGTTATTAAAATCATTTCTGTCGTTTTCTCAACTTTAACTCTCAACCTAATGAGTTTAAAAAGAACTAGCTTTAGCTGGAATCCAACAAGAATCTGAAGAAGATGCTTATCAATAACATGATTTGAAACAGTTAGGATTTATTAAAGTCTTGTCCAAGTTTCGTACATAACAACATTACGAAAAAAAGAATTCCATTCGATTTTTTCCCATATGCCCACTGGATACGTTTTTTTTCTGTTAAAAGAAACAAAAGCTTATAATAACTCAGTTAATCATGGGATATAATAATATATTATACATTAAGAAATCATACAGGAAGTTTTTCCGTTATTAATTATTTCTCATTATTACCTATTGGTCTCGAGTTAGAAAAAAAAAAAATTAAAATATTAATACAAGACTGAAAAGACAGGAGACTGCTCGTAGATTCCGACTATTACAACATTTACTAGACAAACGGTCTAAACTGCCAATCCATTACAAAAGGCTGACCTACACGACTATTATAAGGCCTATCTGGACATACGGAGTTGAGCTTTGGGGCTCAACTAAACCATCAAATTCCACTTGAATCCAATCCTTACAGTCCAAAATCCTTCGTAAAATCCTTAATGCTCCTTACTTTGTCACGAATCAAGTCATCCATCAGGACCTCAATGTCTCGTAAGTTGCCGATTTGTCCAGAACCAGATACCAATCCTTCCATGATAAACTTTCCAATCACCCAAAATCTACTTGTTTCTAACCTGGCTTCTCCTTCATTACCTAATAATCCTCCTAGGCCTCTGAAAAGAAGATGGCCTCGAGATCTCCTCTAGGAATGTTATTGGAGTTCCATCAATGGGTAGATGTTCCACAGAAAATTTACTTGTATATATTTTTATACTTTTGTAAATAACAATAAATAAATTTTAAAAAAAAATATTAAAAAAATTCTTAATTTCATTATCAGTTCAGAAATAAATCATATTAAACATGTACATCATAACAGAAGTATTTTTAAAATAATTTATATCTCTAAATTCTTTTTCTAATAAAAAAAGTCTTATGAACCAGGATCTATTGAAGTCAGCAAAAATGGAGACTGATTGTGTGTGCCTGTCTGAGGTGGCCAACTGAGTGATATTCAGTTAATTGTATAAATAAGAAAAAATATCATAGAAATGAATAAATGAAAAGTATATATATAGTATATTCCAGACCTCGCACCATCGGATAACTATTTGTTTCGACCCATGGCCCATTTCCTTCAAGGGAAAAAATTTGAGAGTTCTCTGACAGCCATCGCAAAGAATGGTATCAGCATGGGATCGAGCAATTGGCTAGCAGATGGCTAATGACTGTAGATAACAATGGACTATACTTTGAGTATAATTTATTTTATATCAAAGAAATAATAATACAAATATTTGGCTGAAAAACAGTAATTTTTTTTTTATAAAATATAATAAAATGTATATTAAAGAATCTAAAATATGAAAATACTTGAAAATTTCTATATCCCAGTCGCTGAACTCATCAGTGGACAAAAATAAACAACTGGAATTGCATGATTTTTAATTTATTTAAAGTAATAATGCAAATAAATAAAACCATGAAAATTCAATTTAGGAATAATTTCAGAAAAAAAAATAATAGAGGAAAAATCCCATATAATGTTAGGGGTAATAAACTTATTCACCAATTCGTGAAACATATATTTTCGAGTTAATACAAATTTATATTTAGTGTATATTTACTTAACGATATCATTTCACAGTATGCTAACACATAGTAACTATCCTGTTGCTCTTTTGTAACCTTACCAAACTGGGTATTTTAAAAGAAACAATTGTTCCTCAAGGAATTCTTAAGTAGCACATAAGCCTCGGACTGGAAGGAACTTGCGGCAGCCTAGACAGCTGGTAGCAATAGTGGTCTCTTCCAAAGTAAAATAAACAAAAGCCTAAGGAAAGAGGGGCGTTTAAGGTATTTGCGACCGACGGACTTGTATGAAAAATTCTTAAAAATGAGAGGAGAGAGAAGGGAATTGGGTGGGAGGGGTCCGGCCCTGTCAGGGAGAAACGCTGGGAATTTTCAATATTTACCCAGGGAGGGACTAAAGGGACAGTGATGTACTAGCTGGGATAATACTCTCTGGCTAAGTCCCTTTTTAGTCTATCTATCACCCTCTCTCTATTTATCTTATATTTACACCCTCTCTTTCTCACTCCCTCTCATGCTGTATCTCATTCTCACTGTACTTTACTTAGGACTACTTTATGTTCATTTCTACACTTCGGATTTATTTCTGAATAGTCAAGCTACTCTCATCAACTGTGAAATAAACTTCAAATACACCTAATCCGAAATGTTCTTGGATGCGTTTGAATTTGAGAATTAATTCACAATTGATTTGGGGGAGGGATATACCATAGTCACGTACAAAAGACTCCCCTAACTGTTTATAATTTTATAGGAAAAAAATTAAGATAAAATAAATAGATAAAAATAATAATTCTTAAGAAGAGAACAAAAGAAAACTTAATCACAAAACAATGACATTTATGGATCTAATAAAATGAATAATTGACTTCTATTGGGGATAAAGTTAAATTAAAAAAAAAGACGGAAATAAAAAACAAAACAAAATGATATAACATTGTAGTAATGTCAATAATAGAATTGATAAATATAGAACTTATAACAAGATGTCCTGCAGCAGCCTGAGCTTCAGTCTTCGGGTTGAGGTTGGGTTTTCCAAGTTGTAAGTCACTGCTCATTTAACTGTAGGTAACTGGGAGTGAAATTTTATGAACGATTTTTTTGATCTAGTGGAGAAAAAAAAATTAAGAAAAAGACAAAGAGAAAAAATAAAATGTATTTATTATTTGTCACAAATCTATTTATTATCTCTAAAATTTATTATTATTCATTTATTTTTATAAATAGATACGATTATAATTGAATTAAGTGGAATTCTTATTTTTAAAAAATATCATAAAAAATAATAAGTTAAAATTTATGTCTTTATTTCTTATATTGTTTCATTTGGAAATCACTATTACAAGAAAATACCTTCTAATAGTAACAAAAAATGTAGTTTTTGAAGGTTGAAGTATTTTATAAAATGGTTCTCGGTATTATTGAAGGAATTTTAAACAATTTAGAAAACACACTTTTGTCAATTATTTAAAACTAAGTAATTTATACTTTATCGTATATCCTAATAATATCCTAAAATTGGAAGTTAGGTATAGTTATAATACTATTTTATCTTATAACCATATGGTTTTATTCAGTATTTAAAAATATATATACATACATATGCACATCCACATACCCAAAGACATGAATTTTATATATATATATATGTGAAGATACGATGACATGTTGATGGTCTGATATGATGGCGGTATTAATAAACAGTATATTCTCAACTTATGAAGCTGGAGCCCGTTCGATAATTGGGATAATGGTGTGAAAATAAATTAGATACCATAAAATATACCCTTAAAATCTCGTAAAACAAGTTTTCTGCTCCGGCTCCTTATACAATATATAGTAATGGCAGTATACGATAAATAAAGTTCATAGCAAACGACAACGAGCTGAAGGAGAAATATAATTCAAACATACATTTTTAAACAAATATTTAATTCAATTTTTGTTTAAAGATATATTAATAGAACAACTATAAATACATTTATTTTAGCAAGTATCATGAAAACTACTACTTATAAGAAGATAAACGTCATAAACTAAATTATTTTGCATTAGACCAGCTTTACTTTGAGTGCTATGTGTAATATATGTACGTTGAAAGGTTTTTGAGATATAGATTACTCAAAATAAATTCACTAATTACTGACATTTCGGGGCATTTTGTTCATGAAATATTGCTTTTTAAAAAGCTGTCTAGGAATCTATTGAACATAAAAAGCTTATGAATCATATTTTATAAAATTTACTCTATTTTACATGACGTTATCTCATTTTGTAGTGTTGTTAGTAGTTTTAAAGATAAAGAACTCTGAATTAATTTTTTAAACGTTATGTAACAGTTGCAATTTTTTATTCCACTGCCTATACTTGGATGACCCACCAATTTTTACTAGTAATTATACATAGTTTTCATTAAAGTAATATAACATTCGGGTGAAATGACTTCCTTTTTTCTCCTCTTGAGCTATTGTAATATTAATAAACCTTATAGTATTGGGAAATAATAAATCATAAATCTTGGAATACCAAGATCATAGTATCATAATTTAATAAAAAAAAAATAAAAATATCATAATTTATTCAGCATTATTGCATTTGGAATAAAATAAACAAGAATAAAAAAATCTATTATATTTAACTTTTTTTTCATTCCCTAATCTAATTTATTAGAGACAACTTTTTTCCATGGTTTACACAAAATTATTAGGGAATAATAATGTAAAATAACAATTTTATTATTGCAATTTTTTAAATAAAGTTTTATCATAATTTTTATTACAAGATATGAAATCATAAATAGAAATTAGTCTTTTTATGTATGTGAATCAAAAGTGACTTAGAGTTATCTTTTACAATTTAATAATCCTCCCCTGTTGGAGAGGGGGTTTTATTAGTAAAGGGGAATTTTAGAGGGAGAAAAAATGACGGGCGATGTAGCCAATTTAAACAGGAATGCTTTTCTTTCAAGTACGCTTTCTACTGAATATTACAAATATAATTGTATAACAAAAACTCAAAAAAGATTATAAGAAACCATTATTAATAATTAATTATTATGTTCACAGGAATTGAATTGTTGTATGGTTTAAAGAAATTGTCTGACGAGACTTATATACTCTAGCAATAAATACATTTTTCTTATGTAAGTTACTTAAATTCACTCTGAAAATGAACTAGAAATAATTTAATACAAGTTCTTAAATTTTATAGAAAGTATTTTTTTGGTTTGTGCTAATTTTGTGGTATTTTAATATATATTCTCAATGGGAATTGAATTCAGTTAAATAAAATACTCAGTGCTGCAAAATAAGTTATTTAAAAATGATTATGTAATTATAAATTTTAAGAAATCGCTAGAATTTTATTCGATATACATAATTTTGATCGTTTTGAGGACTCAGAGGGAAGTATAGGGCAGTTGAGTGGAATTTTTAAATACAAACCCGACAGAT
This sequence comes from Halyomorpha halys, assembly GCF_000696795.3. Taxonomy (NCBI): domain Eukaryota; kingdom Metazoa; phylum Arthropoda; class Insecta; order Hemiptera; family Pentatomidae; genus Halyomorpha; species Halyomorpha halys. The sequence continues at coordinate 292,167 of NW_027112457.1, read as the reverse complement.
GATCCGGCAGGACTTAAACTTCTTAAATTAATCATGATTCCACACGTAATAGTATTGGTTGGCCGTTTATTTCTGGTGAAGTTGAGGTGTTTACGTTATAACAATCTAGAGACTTGAGTAGCGCTGGTTCTATTCCGGTATGTGTGGGTTGACTTGTATTTCGTGGAGGCCCCAAGTAATGATGATTTGACCTCCCACCATGGTCAGAATATGTTAGTTAACAGTAGATAGCAGATGAAAATGAAAGATTAATATTAATGAGATAAGATTAAGGATGAATTAATTTTCATTTATGGCTAGAAGTTTAATTTTATGTAAATGTACTTAAATGATATGTGTCTATTATACATATATTTTTTAAGATCATTGAAAAATGAAATAAAATATATATATGTTCAATCATTTATTAAAGAAAATGAGTAAATTTTTAAGAAATATTAATTTTCCACAATAAATGGAAATCGAATTACCCCACTTTGATTCTCACCAGCACAATAGATCCTAACATTTCCAAACAGCTGAAAGTAATAGTTTATATTATATATAATAGGTTATATAACCTGTCCAGCAGTTCTTTACCAACGCAAAATAACTGAACAAAAAAAAAATTATTTACCTCAAAATGTCCAGAATATCGTCAATGTATAAAATCAACGAAAATTACGCCAGATTCATTCTACTGGTAATGACAATTGCGTTTTGCGGAAGATGTTTTTTTGGTTGATTTTATGCTTGGGTCGTTTGTGGCCGAGGGAGTTAAGGCGTCGGCTTTGACTGCCTCGCTAGTGCAGAGGCGCCAGTTAAAATCCGGTCTGGAGATAGGTTCAACTTTTATCTTTCTGTGGAGATCCCACAAAATTAAAACTTGATGGTTAGAATAGGGTGGTGCCCTATGGATAACCAGCTCTCCTTATTTTAGAAATGAGCAGAAAGGGGATTATTAAGGAGAAAAGAAACATTAACAACGGAAGTCAAAAGGAAATTCAGTTTTGAGGGGGAGGTGCAAAATAAGTTTAAACATTTACTTAAAAGTGCGGTGGGGTGGGGAACTGGTTATGGTTATGACTTGGGCAAACTGAAGCTACGGTGTTTTAAAATTGGATCAACCAATGTGGCGAATAGTAAGAAAAATACCTTCGAAGTGATGGAAATATGAATGAAAATAAATTTAATCGTGTACTCTAAACAAATAGGATACCTTACTTTTGGATTACCCTTCCTTTATGTATGTTTATATATATATTTTATAATTTTATAAAGTTCTAGCGAATATTATCTGTGGCTAAATAAAATTATGGAGTCGTGGACAATGAACGAGAGACATAATATCCCAGGAACGCAGAGCGTTCTATTCGCCAAACTTCAGGAGATCATAACTTGAACATAAATATTATCGTGGGAACAAAAAGATTAATAAATAACTTTATTAAAGCTAAACGGCCATGAGCAAGGAAAGCGAGCCCAAAGGAAATAAGAGATAAATTAGAAATTCGGAAGGCGGGCCGGGCAGAGTCAGCTGTTCGGGACAGACCGTCCCACCTCCCTCTTTGCTTTCTTAAATAAACCCGCCTTCATCCGCTCCAGTCAGTTATTTCTTTATTTTATAGAAAAAATAAAAAACGATTCTGATCACGTTAACTTAAAAAAAAAATCCAAAATTTAACCGGAGAGAAGAAGAAGGAGAGAGACATTATCTGGAGTTACTAGCAAAACAACGCCTGCTCAAATTATTACTGAAGGGATAATTACTTTTTCATAATTAATTAAATGTCACAATCTCTCAAGAGGAGATCTTAACACTTACAATAGTGGAATGCAATCGTTCCTGGCCAACCCACCCATCCGCACCCCGATTTAGCAATGGTATTGTCTAACCTTTGAAACAATTATTGAAAATGAGAAAGAAGACTCAAAAATCGGGCAATAGGCTGGAATTGGAAAACGGCTTGATACACTGTGCGTTAGATCTATGCGTTAGGGGCATGCGTTAGAGCATTTTAGACGGTCTATCTGTGCAGGAACAAACCCGGAATTTATCAGAAGAATCAAGCTATACTGTAAATTCCCCTATGTTTTATTAACTGAATCGAAGGATCAGAGACTTAGTCCTCTACGAATCCCAAAACCTGAACTCATTTGCTTAAACTTCCAGCCGTTTTGGCTGATACTCTATTCCCTAATTACTTCTCTTTTAAGAAAATGAAGACGAAATAGACAATTGTTGTTCCGTTAAAAATTAGGATAAATTTCCACATTTCTTCACAACACCAACATAACCCTTCATTTAGTTGTTAAAAAAACAAAACAAAAAACATCCTGGATTTTCTTTTTAGGAAGTCTGGTAAGTCAATTTCAATAAATGTTTTGAGGTTAAAAACTTCCAAAAGTTGAATATATTTTATTCTATATTTTCTTGCTTTTGTACAACGTTTTGGGACTGTTCCATATTCATGTATCTTAATAATCCTACGAATAATAATTCACTTTAATAACAATTCTCATCCATGCGTATTTGTAATTCATATTGTATGAAGCATACCTTCAACCGCATTGTAAGACACACTTCACTTTTGGTTGGCTGGTTGGGTTGGAGTGGACTGTATAATTGAAAATGAACATGATTAAATGAAAAATAAAATTCTATTGTTTTATGTTACAAATGGTGTTTGTTGTAGAATTTTGTATGACTGGGCTATGGAAATTGTAGATGCTAACATTGAGGTGGTTGATGATGATGTGGATGTTAACTATTGCTATGTGGACTTACTTTTTTCTTCTTTCTTCCCCCCGCATCTCCAAGCCTCTCCTCCCTCTCCTGCTGGGAACCACTGAAGTAACTCTACTCACTCATGGAAGATATTGCTGATCACTGAACAAACATAAAGGATGGACGCTTCTCTGGTTGAAGACAAGATGGCTATCTCACTCATCTGGCTTGCTTCTCTTGCCACCAAGAGCGCTGGAGGAGGCAAGCTTTTGATGCTGGCCACATGGGCGCTACTGGTCCAATACAAGGGAAGCCTTTCTGATTCAACCTTTCCGTTGCCGTAGGTTACCGGAACACATATAATTATATTGACCTCATATTTGTCAAACTTTTAATTTCATTATCGGAATCACACTTACACTATTGTAATTCATTATTGGTGCATTCTCCTCTCTCTGTAGCACAAACATTGCTCTATATTGCATACTACCTCTTTGGACCTTATCTCACGTCAGTGTGCTGTTTGGTTTCCTCCCAATTTATATACCTCTTTTTATCTATTGTGTAATTTAATTAAACTTTATGATAATTCATAACAATTCATTGTATTGTTGAGCTCAATTTAATCATTTCTATAACACTAGGTTTATGGGCGAGTCTTATATACCTATTTCTCCTCACACCCTTTCAATTTACAGGTAAACAAAAAAATCGATTTAATCAAATTAAATATAAATTGAGCAAAATATTTGGCTTTCTGTTTAAATAAATTATCAATAAGTTAAACAATTTTGTTTATTATCACGAAAACGGTAGTAATAACATCAACTGTATAGGGTAGTCATATTACCCTGTCAGCTTCGCTTTGACCTAATGCTTACTGATCTTTTTTGGAGGTATCCTCACAACAATCTTCATTAACGTTGATAATTTTGTTCAATATCTTATTATATCTCCTGGATTTACTCATGATTTCTAGGAAAAAAAGGTAAAAATATAAAAAAATACTGTACTCAAATTTATGTAGCCTATTATAAGTGCTTCACGGTAGCAGCGTGGTAACGCGCGAGTCTACCAACCCGAAGGTGATGGTTACGAGATCGAGTCCCCGGCCCTATCCGGATTTTTTCAAGCATATAAATATGCAATACTCACTCACAACCTCCCCCGGGCATTTGTGAGGCCCATAAGCCCATGGGTGGCACACATAAAAATAGGCGTGGGAGTGACGAACCCACCCTATGAAAACCTCGTCATGAGACGCGTGATGTATTTCCTACATACATCGCGCGTGACCTTAGATCAATCACTATGGTCTGTCGCGCCAATAATAATAATTATTATTATAAGTGCTTACAATAAGGGGAGACTATTCACAGAAAATGAAACTTTTGCACACTGTCATTGAAAAACTCTCTTACATTAGCACATTAGCAATCAAACTAAAGATCGTCCTTTGTTTCTTCAGCGGGAAGCATAAGGATTTCGTTGAAAATTAAAATAAAAGATAGCACTCAAGCCATAAAA